>NW_003548786.1:0-2130 GCF_000090795.2 Amphimedon queenslandica | reverse complement strand
TATATGAAGCTCAATTTTATTCCTCCAACTGGTAAACAAACTAACAGTATATAATATTATCATACAGTGTATTTACAATAGGTATAATTACTGTTACTGTTATGATCCACTGCCTCCAGTCATTAGTCTTGTTTATAGCTACTATTGGGAGTAGCTCTGACCTGATCTACTATTTGGTTTTACTTCTCCTCCTCCTCTTATCAGGAGATGTTGAACTCAATCCTGGTCCTATGATTGATGATCAACCTGATATTTTCCTATTACTTCAATGGCTTGAACCACTTGCTGACTGGCAATCATTTGGTCTTCTCTTACCTGGAATAACACAACATGAAATTTCAGTAATAGAACAAGTGGATACTGAACATCAAAAACTAGCTTTATTTACAAAATGGTTGAATACAGATCCTACAGCAACATGGAGAGATGTACTCAATGCATTGACTAAAAGAGAAGAGATCAATTTATTACAAACTATTAATGATCAGTTACAAGTACATCAATGTACAGGAGGTATGATCATGTATTTATATATTAATAATTATATTAAATGTATAATAGGTGATACTGATGCTCCTACTAGTACTGTACCAGTAGTATCTACTGTATCATCATCAGTTTCTGTAATTAATAAACCTGTTACTAGTACTACATCAGGTAAACATACACTTAATACAGCACTCATTAACTGATACACTACTGCAGGTAATCCAAAGGATATATTAAGGACTCATTCTGTTAAACTCACTGATGCTATTACTACTAACCTTTACAGAGTAACTGATGCACTGTATGCTGAAGGACTGATACCACTGGATACTAAAGAGAATATACAAACAGTAACAGGAATATCTGATTATAGGAAATCAAGTCAATTAGTGTCTGTGATACAGCAACAGTTGGAATCCTCTCTTAATCCAGAGCGGTATTTTATTGATATATGTCACGTATTAATAAACCAACAACACCGTACACTAACAGATATTGCTACCTCTATATTACACCAGTTAGGTGAGTGTGTGTGTGTACATTATCAGTGATCAATATAGTCATTATATCTCAATACATTAGGTCAGTCTATACCTGATAATGTTAGTTCACATACTGTACTACCATCACCAGTTGATGATATATCCAATACACCAGTTACTAATATAAGAGGTAATAAATTATTTAATGTGTATACATTGTTTTTATGTATCTTGATCAATAGGTCAGTCTGATGTAGCTAAACCCATTAGTTCAATACCTGATGATGTTCAAGGATATGCTGACAATATGAGACAACACTACAAACACCAACCTATTGTTGCTACAGACTGGCCACCAAGAATCGGAAAAGATTTCTTTGGAAGACTAGCACTAGTAGAAAAACAAGACTCCAGCACACAAGCAGAATCAGCTTGGCATCTGCTAAGAGGACAAGTTGATAAAACAGTTAAACTAACTGAAAACAAAGAGATAAGTGTTGAAGATGTCCTCCGACCCACAGATAGTTCTCTGTCTCTCAGAGTAGTAATAGACGGTCCTCCTGGTATTGGCAAGACCACACTCTGTCGTAAATTGTTAAATATGTGGTCTAATGGACCACTTGTACACCAACAGTATGACTTGGTACTTTACTGTCCTTTAAGGAATAGCAAGATAGCTGCAGCTACTACACTAGCTGACCTGTTTGTGCGTCAACGTTATGAAGTTCCCATGGTAGCTGAATGGTTTGAGAAGAAGAATGGAGAAGGATTACTGATAATCTTTGATGGTTGGGATGAACTAAGTGAACAACTCAGACAGTCTTCATTAGCTGCTAGTATCATTTGTAAAGAGAAGTTAGACCAATGTTCAGTAATTGTTACCTCTCGTAGCTATGCCTCCTCTTCACTTTTGAAAATGGATACTCTCAGTAGACATGTTCAGGTCATTGGGTTTTCTAAGGAAGAAATATCAACAGTAATTATACAAACACTTCAAAAAGATATAAAACTAGCACAAGAACTCATTGATAAGAAAAAAGATGATAAATATGACAAACCTTTCACAACTACTCAAAGCAGTAAGGACTCACAACTAGCAGTGAAACTCATTAATGATCTTGAAGTACGAAATGATGTCCAATCATTGTGTTATGTACCA
>NW_003548784.1:3725-8058 GCF_000090795.2 Amphimedon queenslandica | reverse complement strand
TACAGGCTATGTAAACTGTCAACCACGAAAATTAAACCACGAATTGCCCCACTAGGAGCAAACCACGAAAATATCGACCCACGAAAATATCAAGCTATACGGTATTAAGTTTATTAAAAAGTGGAAAATTTTTCATACGGATAAATAGGGGTGACATACGTGTACAAACAAACAAACAAACAGACAGACAGACATACATACATACATACGTGTCTCGTTTATGTGGGGCTCGCTCAGGCTTGCCCCAATTAGGATTAATTTTTACATGTCACACCCATTATTTGTATAGCCACACCCATGCTGACTGATATTATTAGTATTTGTTTATGTATCTAGAACTGGGAGATACTGAAACCAGGAGCAGTACCTAATGAGGGACTGTGGCCTATGGAGAGATGTTCTCATGCTAGTGCTATTATCAATGGTGATTCTACCTCACCTACACTAGTAGTGATTGGTGGACGGGATAAGAAGAATCAACTAGTTAATGAATGTTTGTTATTTGATAGTATCACTACTGGTCAGTACAGTTGTAGGAAGGTATGTGTGTGTATAGTACTGTAATGATGTGTGTGTATGTGTATAGTTAGGTCAGTTGAGAGTATGACACTAATACTGATGTATATTGATGATAGATTAGTAATTGTTAGTGTGTTCAGTAGATAACACTATCACTGATGAAACATTAAGAATACAATAGAACCACCCACACATTTGATTAAAAATTCCACATTACATTATCTTATGAGCCAACCTTAATGTGTGTGTGCGTGTGTGTGTGTGTGTGTGTGTGTGTACTATTAACAAATTTCCTATTTTAAAAATATTGAGATTTAGGCCACGTTTACGTTTACACAGAAACGAATGAAAACGTGATGAACTCTTGATAGAACTCTATTGAAATGAAAACGGTGTTCAAAGTGGACGATGCGTTTTGCGTTGCTGTGTAAACATAGCCTTAATTTTGTACATATTTTGTTATTCTTTACATGTGTGCATGAAATAAAATATATATTTTGTTCAGATTAGAATTGACTTTACAATTACAATAAATGTAACAATTATCTACATGTACGTGTACATATGAAATGATACAATGTCTCATTTTTATAAGTAACTGTATAAACATCATGTATCAGTAATTACTTGTATACTTCTCTTTATCTACAGATTCCTCTACCTGAATCTGTTACTGGTAGATACAGTCACTCACTCACAGCAGTCACAATGTCACCAAACTGTGTGTGGCTAGTAATTGTTGGAGGATGTAAAGAGTTTGAATGGAAAGATGTTGGAGGAGGAAAGGAGGAGCCGATGGTTACATTTATTACTGATACTAATAGACTAATAATGATAATTGAATTAGGTAAGATAATATTAATCAATTGTAAGGATATGAGCATTTAATACATAATTACATTAAATAATGTGCCACTCATTTTTATAGTATTTACAGTATTTGTAAATTTCAGTTCCTAATTATGATGTACATTTTCCATTCATTTTGTATACTGTATACACACTACAATACCACTGTATGTGTGGGTGTGTATTTACAACCACTATAAATGATACCATTAGTTTATAAATTAAATACATTTATTTATAAATATATAATGTATCTTATTGTGTCTCAGTATATAGTGAAGCTGGTGAGTGGATAGTACAGTCAGTACTGGATGGTAATGATCTCACTAGTAAGAACTATCAAGAAAAGTATCAATCGTACAGCAAGACCAGAACATGGTGGATGGATCAGCAAATAGAATATCCGACAGAGAGGGAAATGAAGCTTCAGAGATATATACAATCTTTACATCAAGACCTACAAGTGGCTCATGAGAGCAAAGTATCACTACAGGAGGCACTGGTTGAGGCCAATAAACAAGGTATTTAGGATACTACACACACACACACACACACTTTAACTGTACTAACTGATTACTATTATGTAGTATTGTGGGGTTATTGGTAGTGTGAGTATGTGTATTAATACTGGTTTACATTATGATACTAGTGGATTAGACAATGTTGAGTATGGAATTACTGTAATTCTTCTAAAATTTCGCACCTCTAATTTCAAAAATAAATAATTTTTAAGCACTTTTATTTCAAAATTAATTCTAATTATTTGTTTTGTAAATTATGATGAAAGTTCTTCTAATTTTGCCATTTCCCTCCGATTTCAATACTTGACAGCATTATAACACATGGCATGTCCAGCTATTGCAATGGGACTTCCGGTCGCATTGATTTAATGATATTCATTGGAATTACCATAGCAACGGCAGCTCAGCAATGGTGGATTGATAGGACGCTTCACTACAAAGCCTGCTAACGTCTTTCTGGTTCATGGATGGGACCTCACTAGATACTTGGAGCTTCTTGAATGCTACTTAATGCAATTGGTTATGGTAGTTTTTTCATATTCTATTGTTAAAGTGGCAGGCGTGGCGCAAGAAGACTCATCCACTAACAAAAGGCCTTCTTGTTATTACTTTAAAAGGATCTAGAGACATGATTTGCTTGTATAGCTGTTAAGCACTCTTAGTTTTACTTTATTATTCCCGTGAGAAGAGAAAAGCACTTGTTCACTCTTGTTGCTGCACCCGTTATCACTGAGACAACTAAAATTATTTCACCTTTAGAAGACTAAAGTACCGAACAAAGTTTTGAATTTTTTTATCTTTTTTGCATGATTGGGCAGTAAAAATGTTGTACTTTCACAAAATAAGTGCGCAATTTGTCAAAAATTGTTTGAAATTTAGATATAACCATTCAAAAAGTAAAAAAATTATCATACATACATAAAGGAATGACAAAATGGCGGCACTGACTGCCCTCATCTTTAATCTGCAAATGTTCCACACAAAGTTACTCCAAGTGCTGTCATATTTAGCAGGAACACAGGTATAATTATGGAGAACAACTACTGAAGTGCGCAAATTGATGAGACTTATTCTGAAGAAAGATATAGCCTAGTAAATGGAAATGTCCATTCCTGCCCTGTATAAAGTCAACGAGTAGTATACGGAGATAATTGCTCAGTATACTAATCCGCGACCGCTCATTGCTGGACATGGGCCTGTGCTGGAAGAGGCCAAAAATCATGTCTAACTCACAGTGATGCATCGAGCATCACTCCGCCAGACAGATGACTGCCATTAGTAGGCCTAAGTTCAAGATTCAGATTGTGTTAGTCAAGCAACAAAGAAGCATTGACAGGCTTATATCTTGTCCAAATATGCATCTTAGCATAGGCGGCGGCAGGATTGGAAGAGGAGTCGGGCAATAAATGGCACGCGAAGCGCGCCGCGATTTTGGCCACACCCACTTTTTCCCACGTATTTTGGGCGTATGCTCAACGCACTCATACAGTATGATATAGCATAAAAAGGCGCCCTATCTTATATGTAAAGCTTTATCCAACCTGTAAAGTGCTAGTCCTGGTCCTCTTGGAAGGCTTGTTGACAAAGGAAAGCAGAAAAGACTGTCTCTTGCTAGCCATGGTAATTATTTATGACTAAAAATGATGTCATTAATTAAAATTTCATTTCCGGTCAAAATTTTTGGTCGGGCATTGCCCGTCCATGCCCGACCCTGCCGCCGCCTATGCATCTTAGTGCCTCCTATTTTGTCATAATTAATTGCTAGTTGGCCATAAAGGCTTAGTTTACTCTAATTATTCATTTTCAAAATTTATTTATCAAAAGTGACTGTGGCGAATTTTTAGAAGAATTACAGTAAGTATCCTGTACTCAATAAAAATGTCAAAATTGTCCATGTATTAGAAATAATGACATTCATGTAGAGTGAGCTCTGCTTACCATATGTGGTATGATTAGCCATAATCATAGTACATGTATTTATGGGCTACTGTACATGCAGTGCAACTTTGTATAAGGTAGAAATAATATTGAATATGATTATCTAATGGTTTGTACATTGGTTGAACCAGTGTTTGTTGTGTATATATTATCTGTATATTCTGTTGTGTTATTATGCATATACTGATTACTCTCTTCTTTTATATTATTATTCAGTTAAAGGTGATGATAGTAATGATATTATGAGCAGTGTGTTAGAAGAGATGAGGCAAGAACAGGAAAAGTTAATTAAAGAGAAACAGATTATTACTGGTTAGTGTATCATCAGTACATAATATTAGATGAGAGAATATTCTTTTAATGTATAGAGGATTATGAGAAACTCAAAATCAAAGTTGCTGATATGGAGGAAAAGGAGGAACAATATCTCAAGGAGAAACAGATCATTACTGGTTAGTGTTTGATCATCAATCAATAATAATTATTAATATTCTATTAATTTATAG
>NW_003548784.1:0-3715 GCF_000090795.2 Amphimedon queenslandica | reverse complement strand
CTTCAATGGGTAAGAGTATTATTGTGTGACTGACTGAGTGCAGGGTTTTCCACAGCCTTAGTGCTCATGCATGCAGCTTCATTTCAGTGTATGTCAATTTGCTCAAAAATTAGGCTAAAGGACAGGAATTTTGACAAAATTACAAGGAGAGAATTCATTTACTAGACGAATGTAAAACATTAAAGGGGTGAGCCTATAAGCAGGCAAAGCAATATACATACAATAGATATTGACAGACTATACAATACTTATGCATGATGATGTGATGATTGTGCAACTAAGTATGAATGTAGTTCTTGATGATCTATCTTTGTGATCTCTGCAACAGTAAACTATGAGCTTTGACGTTAAGAGTTTTACTCTCAACGTAAAACACTGTAAAATTTACAAAGAAAATCCATAGTTTTGTATATTTTTGTAAAATTTTGAGAGCATATAACTTTTGGTGCACTGCTGCTAGGGCTACAATTTTTGTCACACAAATAAAAGACAACTATTGCTATAGTACTTTGCAATTTCATGAGATGGCAAAGTATAGCTTTCCTAAAACAAGTGTCCGAAAATGGGTGGTGTCCGATCATTAATAGTTTACTCTATTCTCCATTTTTTCATTATATGGCTTGTCTTTCTCATCTAAATTCAGCATATGGAATTTTTCGAGGTACCTCTTCTTTGCTATCAAGTCTAGATTCTTAAAATATGTTTTCAGTCTCACAAAGTAGTCCACAGCACACACAAATTAAGCCAAATCTTTCCCACCAGAGGGTGTGGTTTACACTTCAGGCCTAACTATCAATTAATTATTGCTCATAAAAATTCCTTCACACCTTTCAGTGAAAAAGGTCCATATCTAGATAGGCAACTGTAGTAGTTTCTTGCATGCTCCAAGTTAGTTTAGGGTGTCTCTTGCTGTGACTGACATTCACTTCATCAGAGTTATCTACATAAATGAAGAATATGACATATCTGCTTTCTTAACCTTCTTTGCTGCAGTCATATATCTATGCTGCAGTATAGTCAGAGTGACTACTGTACACAATCTTATCTTACTTATTTCAGTGATGTGACTTGCAAGCTCAGCCACCATTTTATTTCACTGTGACCACATCTGTTTTCATTGAAGATTATTAAGTTTATTAAAAAGTGGAAATTTTTCATACGGATAAATAGAGGTGACGTATGTGACTATGTGTACAAACAGAGTTACATACTCTATACTGGTTTATGTGGGGCTTGCTCAGGCTCGTCATAATAATTTTGTTCTAATACATCAAGTTTAGATTTTTTAATGAATTTTAAAAGTTGCTCCAAATGGCATATACATGTACTGTATTGTAGTGCTTGTCAGCTCATGAAGTATGAAACCCTGACTGAGTGTATACAATTGTGTGTGTACTCACTGTATATATTTTGTATAATTGACAGATAAATTGGATTGTCTGAGTGATGTCCAGGTAGCAGAGAGGAAGCTGTTTTTAATTCAAGGAGACAAACCTCAACTGATGAATTGGGAGAAATATGGTCTAAGGATTGGAATACAAAAGGAGAGCTTACTGTCCTCTGAGACAGTTGAAGCAGCAGTGGTTGCTCTTGTAGGAGGAGAGTTCCAGTTTCCTGCTAATACTGTCCTAGTGAGTGCTGTGTATGCAGTATCACTCTCAAAGCCTCTCCTCAAACGGCTCATATTAGAAATACAGCACTGTGTTGATTTAACAGGACGACCAGGTCTTAGTCGTCATCTCAAGTTTGCTATAGCTCCCGTGAACATACCCAGTCTTCCTTACCAGTTCTCTATAGTTGAGGGAGGAGAGTTTAAAGCTGATAGCCATGGTTGGTATGGATCCATTCAACGTAAAGAGTTCTGTTTAGTATCTGTTGTTGGGGAGAAAGGTCTACCCAAATCATCAACTAATGGAGACAAGTCAGAGGAAGAGGAGGAGGAGCAAGAGGAACAAGCAGAAGAGGAAACTGAGGAGGAAGTGGAAGACGGTAATAGTGATTCATCCAGTGATTCTGATAAGACTAACGATCCACCAGGAGGTAGGAGTGGAGGACAAGGTGAGTAATGAGTGAGTGAGTGTGTACTAGTATATAATGAACTGAATCTAGTCCACTGTATAGGAGAGTCTACTAGTAATGAGGGAGTAGAGGAAGAGGGGGAGACCGGAGGTGAGCCATTACATGAGGAAGGAAATGAAGAGCAAGATAATGAAAGAGTAGAAGAGTCAAAGGATCATGAAGAACCTCAGCATGAAGAAACAACTGCTCCAATACCTTGCACTAAGATTAGTTTAGATTTTAATAGTAAGTATACATTAACATGCAGTGAATATTAATTAATGTATACTTGTGTATAGGTAAAGTAGTAGTTTCCACTGGTATAATAGAGAATATGGCTTATGCTGGACTGGTTTATTATGAGGAGAAAAGAGCTGAAGATTTGGTGACATTTACTGTTGCTAAAGATCTTAATGCACTGCTTGAGGTAAATCTTTTACTAATAATAAAACATTAATAATAATTAATGAGTACAGTTTATTGATAGGAGACGCTCTCAAGCTGAAGTTGACCAAAGTTTTTCATTTCGTTTCAAAAATTATGATGGATATATTGAATTAAAGTTTGATGCTCCACAGAAGAAGCCTTACACTGGATGGACTATTGAGCCTCACATAGAGCCTTGTAGAGTATGTACTGAACTATATTTACAGGTACATGTATAACTGCATGATGGTTGTATATTTATAGTTTCTACGTTGTGATGTTGATAAGTTTGGTCAAGCTAATGATTCCATTCCTCCATGTTGTCTGGTATCAGTATATGGGTCACCTGGTGCTGTACCATCATTACACTATTCTATACCACTGGATGGAGTGGCTGATCCTAAGACATTATTTATTCACCGATCACTGAGAACTACTCTGTCTCTACCACTACCAGGTAATGTAAATCAATTTCAGTATACACGAGTATATCATTTTTAGGTAACCCAGTAAGTGAACCAAAACCCATGCCAGTGGTGAGGAAAAGAGAAAGTAAAGTATTCATGTAGTTATAGGCTTAGTAGTAATGGTATAACATATAGGTGGCATTGATTTAGTCTCCATTAAAGAAAAGGTTCAGCAAGTTCTTACAAACCGTCGAGTTGATTTGAGCAAAGCTTTTAAACTTTGTCTACCCAGTATATTTGATGAATTGGTTCAAGTGGGTATTATCAATGAAGACACAGAGAAATCTTATGAGGCGATAATTGAGAACTTTATAGTTGGGATGATTTTCATGAATAGTTCGTCTGATCTTGAGTCATACTGTGTGAAGTTTCTCAATGGATTATCTAAAGTTGGTGGACCAGTGGCTCTTGCAGCTGAAACAATATATGAAGAATGGACTGAGGCAAGTGAAGGAGAACTTTTGTTTGATTGTTTAGCAAAAAGAACCAAAAACAATTTATAGTTGTGCTCAAAATTTGTATGATTATTTAAAAATAAAAATTTAAATTAAGAACCTGCACTTTTGATACATGTACCAGTAGTATCACTGAGGCTATGACTTGTTGCAAAAGCAAATGGGACAACTTTCATCAACTGGAGATCTAAACACCCAATGAGCTATAGATTACACTTATGAAATGACTTTGATGTGAATAAGCAACCATTCTTATCAATTAGACAATAATTATTATAGACCATTTTAAACATGCTGAAAAATTTTATG
>NW_003548783.1:4615-8059 GCF_000090795.2 Amphimedon queenslandica | reverse complement strand
GTGTAATGGTAAAGCCAAGACATTTACAAGTTTTCAGCACAAAAATTTTTTTTTAATAAAAAAAGTTATGACATAAAGAATTAGGAAAAATTCCGACGCGGTCGAAAAAATTAGAAAAATTTCCAAAAAAAGTATATGGCTAATGCAAGGCATTTCCAAGTTTTAGGCAAAAACAAAAAAAAATAGAATCAGAAGAAATTGGAACGAGGTCAGAAAAATCAGAAGAAATTCAAAAAAGAAGTAGCATGCTAATGCGAAGCAAAATATTCGGCAAAAAATTCGGCAAGAAAATAAAGGAATAGAAAAATATAAAAAATAAAGAAATTAAAAAGTTTGGAAAAAATTCAACGCAGTCGGAAAAAATCAGAAGAAATTCCAAAAATAGTGGAGAGCTAACGCGAAGATATTCTCAAGCTTTCGATCAAACATAACTTTCAAAAATAAAAAAATTAAAAAAATCAAGAAATAAAAAAATCAGAAAAATTCCAACATTGTCAGAAAAAATCAGACAAAATTCCAAAAATAGTTGCATGCTAATGCCAAGACATTCCCAAGCTTTAGGCAAAAACAAAAATTAAAAAAAGAAAAATAAAACATTAAGGAAACATAAGAAATGGGAAAAATTCCAACGTGGTCAGAAAAAATAAAAAAAATCCAAACAAAGTGGAATGCTAATGCCAAGACATTCCCATGCTTTTGGAAAAAAATTTTTTAAATAAAAAAAATAAATGAGAAAAAAAATCAAAAATATTCGAATGTAGTCGCAAAAATGCCAAAAATAGTGGAACGCTAATGCAAAGACATTTCCCAGCTTTCAGCAAAAAAAAATTTAAAAAGATAGAATAATCAAAAAATGAGAAAAAAAAAAAATTCCGACGCAATCGGAAAAAATAATAAAAAATTCCAAAAATAGTGGAATGGTAATGCGAAGATATTGTAAAGCTTTTGGCAAAAAAAATAAATAAAACATAATTAAAGAAATTAAAAAAATTGGAAAAAATTCCAATGCGGTCGGAAAAGTCAGAAAAATTCTAAAAATAGTGGAATGCTAATGCAAAGATATTCTAAAGCTTTTGGAAAAGAAGTTAAAAAATAGAAAAATAAAAAAATAAAAGAAATAAAAAAATCAGAAAAAATTGTAATGCGGTCGGAAAAATCAGAAAAAATTTTAAAAATAGTGGAGACACGTTGAGAAACTAAGTCAACCTGGTCTTAAATACACAAACCACACTTATTTATCACAAAAAATAGTAAAATTTTTAGAAAACATGAGTAATAACCTTTTTTATGGCCACTCATTGAACTCATTACATATTCAATTGAAAGAACTAGATGGTAAATAGATACAAATTCATCAGTAAATAACACAAAACACTTGAAACATCATTCCTTGTCACTGCTATGCATTGATTGATGAAGATCATTCAGTTTTAGTCTCCCTCAGGCTGTATGTTGTGGTATGATAAAGGTTGTTGCATCACTTTTTATAGTTGAAACTGCAGTTAAGAGTAGATTCATAGCTTCCACTTACCTTGAATTACCTGGCATTACTTTACTGTCTTTGTATTCTTCTGCTTTATTATTTTGCTATGTTACAGCAGGTAACTCTAGGTGATCAGAATTATTATTCAATTTGTCTAGAAAGCAGTTGAAGCATCGAAACATTATTGCAAGTAACCTTCATTGAACTGTTTATGGACAAAATGGTTTATGCGCCTCCTTTACTTCCATATTGTTCTCTTAACGATTTCTGTCCAATTTTTTCATTTCCTCTTCTTCAATAGAGAAGAGAAGAATATCAGACAAGTTTTGTTGTCTGCAAAGCTATAGCAGCCAAAAACACAGCAATTATTTACCATTGCGACCAATGGCTGTAACAGCTTATTCCCACAATGTGATGTGGCCCTTGTCAACGTGATACAATGATGATTCATATCCTCAATTAAAACCATGAATAATTATTGTGAAAACCAAGAATACAGCACATTGGGACCACCAGCCATGGAATTTGCAATACAGTTCTATTGTGTTGCCTTTGTAATACAGTCATGTTGTGGGTATACAGTGTAATTGTATTTGATGTAGTTTTGTCTATGCTTGCTCTACCTATACTACATGTATATACCTCTATAACATAAATTTTTAGCATGGAAAAGAAATTTAGGCCTTATCAATGTTTATTAAATAGCAAAGCTTTTGGTAAATGAATTAAATGCACTTAAGCTACCTGAAAGTGTGTAACATATCAAAAAATAACAGATTAACCTTTTGCCATGTGTTTAGTTTTTAAGTGCCTTTGAAAACTCATTGCAGCAATAAAGAACAGAAGTCACATCTAGAGTTGTATACCTACTGGCACTTCTGAGTGTTGTTCTTACAAGACATCTTTATACAATGAACCTCTACTGCCAGAAGACGTGCCGTTGTAGTCTAACAGCAGCATCCATTGAACTTCATTACATCTATCCTACTGTAGTTGATGATAACTGACTACGAGTTTCGACAAGTAGGACACTGTTATTTTTATCAATAATGGTTTGTTTGAAAAGGTGTTTTCAGCAGAGGAGATTGAGATCTTTATGATGCATTATGACAATAGGCATGATCAAGGCTTAATAAGTGGAAGGAATGATATGAAGCAGGTATTGTTTTTTTAATTGTATTTAATTCGAATGCACTGTTTATGAGGTGAACCAAATCATGAAGAAACTTAAGGTTTCACAATTTTTAAATTATGCTATGACAATAATTTACAGGAGATATTAAAGAAATTTTAGTTAATCGTATACCAACACTTGATCCTTTTATTGACATTTCTGATAGTGGTGCATATGCTTGTTCATATGAATTCATTACTATTTTAACATTATCATTTTGTTTAGCTATTGATGCTACTCTTGCTGTTTCACCTACACAAAAAGTTAAAAGTGTATATGCTAATAAGGATATAAGTGTATAGATTGCTTCTTCTGTTATTGTCATTATTTTTTGATTTATTTGTTTATTAATTTATTTTTTATAAATGTGTTGCTGGCACTAGAGCTACAAGAGGTAGAGGTGGAATTGTATTTTAAGTGTGAAAACTGCTTATGGTATTTGTTCATTGATTATTGCTTTATTGTAATTAATTTGTTTAAAGGTCCTACTTGTGCAAATAGAGTAACGAAGAGTAAAAGTAAAAGCACATTCTCTATCTCAAGATTTTAATAGAATAGTTGCCCGTTCTGTTAATGGCATAATAGATGCACATGTTTTAACATAATGATTTTAATTTTTCGAAGGTACTTGTACAACTAGAGTTACAACTGGTACAAGTCAAACTATCATCTGTTTCTCACTGATTTAGTACAGTGAACAACTCATAATCAACAAACAGTTTGTTCATTGGATGTTGCCGTATTCTTAAAAAGACAAAAGGATGTTTTGACATTATGCGGGGATCCT
>NW_003548783.1:0-3720 GCF_000090795.2 Amphimedon queenslandica | reverse complement strand
ACCATGTATTTAAAATTTTATATTGCATGTACTTTTGCTAACACCATTAACTTTACTTTCATGTATTTACGTGTATTTTGCTATAAGCTTGTTACATCATAAATTGATAGATAACTGTACTAAATCTGTATTAAGTTTTATTTAAAAAATAGTGTTTTATTATTTAATTTTTTCTATGTAATTATCAGTTATCCTGAAATGAATCACAGAACTTACATGGTAGGTAAGTGTGTGTGCAAAAACAATTTTTGCTGAAGGAGTACTAAACAAGCTAGCATAATGCTATTATGCTAACTAGCATTATAGCATTATAGGCACTAGACAACATGCAAAATAGTTTTTAAATTTGACCTACAATAGCTTTATGGCTATTGTTTCATAGCAATGACAATTATATGAAATCAGTTTCATTAGTCACGAGTCCTAATTCTATAGAATTTATTCTTTGCTGCATTGATAAGGTTTTAGCTGTCATATCTACACTCAGTCTGTGTATTTTTCCGCCAATCCAAATTTGTCATTTTCAAAGAAAGAAAATTGCATTTTGTCACGTAATTTTAACTTTTAGACATTTGAATTTGAACGTCACGACCGTAAATCCTATTCTATCGCATCATTGTGAAATTTAATTTTTTGGATTTGGGAATTGGGATTTCATTCACAATTTGACATTTTGGTAACATCAAAGCCTGGATTTTGAGAATTTAAAACCGATGCTATTCAAAGATATAAAGATAGAGACTAGATCTACCATTCTTAGTTTGGTAAAGAAAATTATTATTAGGATTTGAACATTTTAATCCTAATTTCTATTTATCCAAATCCAAGATTTAAGTTAGAAAAGAAAAACTCCGAAACAAACAAGCAGTGAATGGCCCCATAAATATCAGACTGGTGACTAGACTGATACTACACTAGACTGTCTATGGAGTAGGCGTGTTTGCAACCAGTAGACCACACTCATGACTACACCCAAGCTGTGGCTGACCGTAGAGTGGATTGCAGTGACCACACGCTATCATCATGGCAAAGCTTCAGCATTTCGTCGATTTTATCCAGGAGAAGGTGGAAAAAAGAACTGGACACAACCAACTAAGTGAACACTTCTACTCCTTGTATCCTTCAGAGTCTGGTTTCAGTGTAAGATCTATTCAGAGGCTGTGTAGCAAGGAAGGGATTAAAAGGACTTCCAGGATCAGTGGTGTTGACCTTGATGTTGCCGCATCTGAGGCAATTAATACAGTAAATTTTGGTTGAATAATGTACATGTCACACACAGACAAGTATAATTTCACTTCATTGCTGGCAGTGTATTGACGATTTTACAACAAAATTATGACTGAATATGAATTATATGTTCTATATATGTTATTCATATCTTTCCTGTGAATGACGTTTCCGATTTATAATGATATTTATTGGGATACCGTAAATAGAAAATTTTTTAGGCTGCCATTGTGGAGGTATTGCTGCACTGTTTCCAATGCAGCTCAATACACTTTCTGCCGTTTTGTAAAAAGAGCAAGCATTTATAGCCTCAAAAGTAAAAAAATTGCAAACTTTATCTTTTTTTCAGTAGTCTGCAACTGTTTAGAGCCACTGGAGTTACGTGGAGAAGTAGAATTGACAGTTTTTAGCCTGTTGGTCCATTGTAGCTAATGATAGTATACCTCGACAATGGCAGCCCGAAAATTATTGCATTAACGGTATCCCAATGATTATTATAAATCGGCAACGTCATTCACAGGAAAGATGTTAATAGCAGCTAGTCAGGCGGGCCTCTGCTTGACTATATAGCAGCTGTGAAAAAAATGACGAAATATATGATTATTGGCTTTTGCTTAGTGTCATCACACCCCTTAGTGGCATCATGACTCATGACACTAGCTGTTGCTCACTATATTCCAGCTGGCTGTAACTAGTACTACTGTATATAGTCTGGGCCCGCCTGTTGCTGGAGGAGAAAGAGTTTCAGCAAAGGGGTGGGGTCAGGTTATATTCTATTATATTATAGATATTAGAGTAAATGTAAGAGATTGGAAATTGGGGCATAGGCTGGTTGATGTTGCTATTGGTCAGTGGTCACTGGCCTCATGCCAGTTGACTATTCACCAATTGCAAAGGTGTACTGCATGGATTATGAAGGACATTTATGGAGATCCAAGAGGTCATGTACTTATTACATGTATGTACTTACCATACCATATAGAAAGCTTAGGACTACCTGCAGCAAGATTTTTACTTCTACAATGCTATTTTGCAACTAGTTATATGTACAACAAAATTTTTCATTTTTACCCTTTTTCTGTTGTAACAAACTCATACTTCATGATGCTAGTATCATTCCATATGATTCACATGACTGTAAAGATCTTGTACTTTACATCAGCATGTTTTCAAAAAAGGGATTATAATGACAAAAGGTACATTTTATGGTTTTAAAAGAGCCATAACATTAACATGGTAAAACTATCTGTACAATAGGAAACAGTGTTATTAAGAGGAAACATTAGGCATCTTGATGCTTTAATTTCACTTGTGTAGGAACACTTGTTCGCGAGTTATTGTTCTAAAAGAAAGACAATCAATGGTAAATTGTGACAAAAAATGACAATGAGCCTCTGTCGACCTAGCAGCAATTGTGAGGAATTGGTATTGTGAATCAGAGTTAATTTACTATTATTATGATTATGATGTCACAACTGTGTACAAATACTTCCATTTTTGTAAAAATCATTTTGTCAGTTACATTTCATCTATCTTTGTTTGATCTATTGGTTGTAAAAGAAAGATTTTATACAATTTGTTAACTCTTTGCGATTCAGCCATTCATTCAGCTACGCTCACTAAACGATCAACTGCTGGATTCATTGCTCAGCCCCAGAGTTCGTCGGAACGAATCAAGGTCAGACTCTTAAACTTCACAGAGCTAGCTAGTGACAGAATTGGAGCAGAGACTCTATTTCTCACATCGTTTGCTGGTCCACCGAGCCGGATACTAAGGTATATTACTTATTCTTACTGGTCAGACGGAGAAGGAGCTCTTCCGTGTATATACTATAAGGGAGTATAGGGTAATCGTCCAGAGCCTGAGCCATTGAACTTGGGGTTTGTATGTTTGTGTTTTTAATATTAACCAAATTATTTTCATTTATTTTCACATTGACATCTTTGCTCGCTAACGCACACGTGGTGCTAAACAAAGAGACTCGCTTTTCGTTTCGCAAGCAGGCACCTGTGTCTATCATAACTTACATTGAACTTTGTGGTTTACCTGTAACAATTGGGGTTGGGCCTCTGTGTATTGTGTGTTGAACCTTTGCATAATTATACTTGTGGTTACTTATTATTGAATATCTGCTGTTTTAACAATTGTCTATTATGCCTACTGATCCTGCTAAACTGAAGAGGTCAAGAACTGGGCAAAGGTCAGCAGCAACTAGGAGGATTGGTGAAATCGAAGCAGAGCTAGCCTTAGCTGATCCAGACAAGATCAGGCTAGCACAGCTGAGGTTAGGAATTTGTGAGACACTTGATAAGTTAAAGCAGTTGGAAGATGACCTTTTACCCCACGTAGCGGATACAGATGTTGCCATCGAGATTGAGCAGAATGAGAAGGTGAAAGATGAAATCTTTTCAGCCTTAGCAAAAACTAAAATTTTCTTTTCGTCAGCAACAGCATCTGTTTCTACACCTTCTGTCGTATCTACGCCTGCAGCT
>NW_003548782.1:6215-8064 GCF_000090795.2 Amphimedon queenslandica | reverse complement strand
AGTGCATAGATACTAGAAATGGTCCGTTTCTAGTATCTATGGGGACAAAATAGTTATACTGTATGAGGATGTGGTCACAATGAACAAATTAAGAGGATGCCTTGCATTTAAAATAAGTTCAAAATAAAGGACAATTTTACAGTACATGTAATGCCTCTCTGTGTGTATTATAATAATGCATGTATAACCATGTACATGGATATACATGTAGTAGTTCGTAAGTTTATAATGATCCAGCTAGCATGTTTGGTGGTTGAGCTGGTGGTAGGATGTGACCTCCTTTAAGTGATAATACTCTTATTTCTTCTCTCAGTGCCTCAATCTCACGACTCTGAATGCTAACAATATCGACAAGCTTTGCTTTCTCTTCTGGCTCAAACAGACTCCCTCCAGAGATATCATCACCCTATAAAAATTATATTCATGTAATAGCAGAATTTGAATTGTCAGTATGTACATGTACATGTATATGTACAATACTGTACATGTACATAACACAATCTCAAGTTATTTTTTATACCATAGCTTTATATCTGATGTGCTTTATATCTGATTCAATTTTCTGTATATACTGTACATGTATGCTAAAAAATCTTGCATGTAAGTCATTTTTCATTATTTCTGACATGTATAGTGTACATTATATTGTTATAATTATGTCTCATACCCAGTTCTTTTGTGTTTGGTTGAGACTCTCTTCTAGGTGCCTGCTCTGATTTGAGAACTCGTTGAGTTCATCAAGTTTCTGTGTGTTCTGTTGGACCTCACTCAATAGCTCGTACTTGATATCATTGATTTTGGTCTATGAGGGAGAAAAAATATTAATGATTAATTTAAATTCAGGCACCATAATGCTAATGGTATATTTATTACATTTTCTGATACATATACACGCATGCATTTACATTGTATGTTGTGTAGAAACTTGAGCTGATTTTGGATTTTTATGAATTTTTAAAGTCACCCAAAATCGGGCTAAAGTCCCTGTACTATAGCCCATGGATTTTTTTTAATGGCTCCAAAATCACCCCAAATTCTTATTACATTTTCTGATACATATTGACGTCCTTATGCTGTGTAGAAAGTTTGAGCTGATTCCGACTTCAATTTTTCAAGTTACGGCTGATTTTTAAAAATGCCGAAATTCTGAAAAATACCCAAGGCTTATATTATAACCCATGGTTTTTTTCAAAAAATGGCTCCAAAATCACCCCAAATTTTTATTACAATTTTTGATACATATTGATGTCCTTATGCTGTGTAGAAAGTTTGAGCTGATTCCGACTTCAATTTTTAAAGTTATGGCTGATTTTTAAAAATGCCAAAATTCTGAAAAATACCCAAGGCTATAGCCCATGGTTTTTTTTCAAAAAATGGCTCCAAAATCACCCTAAATTTTTATTACAATTTTTGATACATATTGATGTCCTTATGCTACGTAGAAAGTTTGAGCTGATTCCGACTTCAATTTTTCAAGTTATAGCCATTTTTAAAAAATGCCAAAGTTCTGAAAAATACCCAAGGCATAAGGTACAGGGTTTTGGGCAAAATTTCACCAAAAATGACTAGAAAAGAAATCTTTATTTTAATAATAATTTTGATGCATATACTTTCCTTATGTTGTGTAGCAAGTTTGAGCTGATTTTGATAAAAACTGATTTGTCATGAATTTTAAAAGTTGCTCAAAAATTGGACCAAAGTCCCTGTACTGTAGTACAGGGTATTTTATCAAAAATGCCAGTATTTACACCATTAAGACAGTAAATAAACTCTTTTGAATAATAAAAAGGAATAAATGATACCTCTAGTTTGTGTTTAGCTCTCTCGTATTTCATTTCTGCTTCTTTTA
>NW_003548782.1:0-1493 GCF_000090795.2 Amphimedon queenslandica | reverse complement strand
TATCAGAAAATCATTGCACTGAACTAAATACAAGCTAATACATGTACATGTGTGTGTACTAACTTTTTCTGGAGTTTCTTTAAAGCCACAGAATGCTTCTCAGACTCCCAAGCCATCTCTCTCCTTACTAAATCCAACTACAAATTAAAACAGATATTACTAAACTAAACTACAATGTACACTACACATGTATATGCAGTCATACATGTACAAGGACCAATAATTAATATTAGGTATTATAATAATTTATAATATAAAAATGACATGCATACATGTACATGTACATGTATAGACAATTCTTAGTTATACATGTAGTATACTGTACATGTACATGTACATGCATCTTATCCCATTCTATATCTCTCTCACTCACTTTATCTGCTAGTTGTTTCTGGAGTTGTTCTGATATTGATGGATCCATCATGAACTCCTCTTGTTTGAGCCTCAAGTGTTTTGGCAGGTGCTGAGATCTTTGCTGTAACTCAGTGAATGTCCTACGCAGCAGCATAATATCCCTACGAACCTAAAATTATAAAAAAATTTACACAATAGCAAAAGATCAACTGCTAATTCTATTTTTATGCTAATTCTAATTCTATTTTTATTTTATATTTATATATATATATTTTTTTATGGTGACTTTTTGTTTCTTTGCTTCAGCTGCTTTTAATTTCCTGTCTTGCTCAGCTTTTTGTTTAGCATCCTCAATGCTGTAATGAGAGGAGTCCTCAATATCATCAGTAATAGCAATCCTTCTCTTGATAGTCTGGGCGTCACTACCAGCAACCTATGCAACAAGGAATAGCTATAATAACTACATGTATTAATGTGAATCTTCATGCAAATATTGTGTATCACACACTATGCACAGTATACATGTACATCTAAATATAAATGTACAATATAATGTACATGTACCTGCATACTATTATACATGTAAACATACATGTACATGTAGCATATTAAATGATATAAAATACCGTATAGCACAAAAATTTGGAGGGACAAAAATTTGGCGAATTTGGCGAATAGAGTTTCATTCACCAAAATAAAAACCGCCATTTTGAGCCTTTATACGCATGCTCAATGACATGTGGCCACTAATTCGCCAAATTAAAATCCGCCAATAACCAAAATTTAGCAATTCGCCAAATTTTACTCCCTCCAAAATTTCCGGCTATACGGTATATGATATATGTGCATGTATTGTATAAGTACTTTGGCAACGTGAGAGGCTGGTCTGCTGGTAGAGAAATTAGTTTTATACACAAAGACATTCCCATCCCCTCCACCAGTGAGTAGGTACTGATCATCATATGTTAATGACATACAGGAGACTTGGCCGTAGTGATTGTCATGAGTGCCTAGTGACCACGTCCCGTGACCTTCCTCTTTCAGACCAGAGAGAGAGTAAGGATCAGTTAGTTTGTGTATCTCTACTGATCCATTATCAGACCCTGTTAGTAAATACTGACCATTGGAACTGTAGGAAG
>NW_003548781.1:6008-8070 GCF_000090795.2 Amphimedon queenslandica | reverse complement strand
ATAGATACTGTGACTTGATTATTGAAAAATCCAAAAAATTTATTTCAGTTGCCCTTTAAGTGTAAGACAGCAGCACTCATGTTTTTATTGAAACCATTATATATGTGCTTGACTGTGTCTGCTGTTTACACAAATGTCAAGGTACATGCACACTTGACCTTACCTTTACCTTTGTTTACTTATGTTTATCATTTTTTACCACTGTTTATCATTGTTTGTCTAGGCTTACTTATGTTTATCATTATTTGCCACTGTTTACTTATTTTTATCATTGTTTACAACTGTTTGCTTATGTTTATTATTGTTTACCGCTGTCTACTTATGTTTATCATTGTTTGCCTCAGTCTACTTATGTTTATCACTGTTTACCACTGTCTACTTAAATTTATCATTGTTTGCCACTGTTTACTTATGTTTATCACTGTTTAGAATGATACAAGAGTTCTCTTCCCACACTGATGTTTAATAAATTAACAGTAAACTCTGGAGTTTGGCTAAATCTTTGGTCTTAAATCAAGCCTTATCTCTTGCAGTTGATTACAGCTACACTAACACTGCAACAGGAAATCAGTTTATTTGGGATCAAGATTTACCCTACCTTCTTTACCCATAGTATAATCATATTAATGTGAGTCCTTGATTTTACAGTGAGTTTTTGGGTTTTTAAATAATTATAGTCATAATACTTTTAGATCCACTGTAAATCTGGTATATTTCGAGTGATGGTAATTTTTGTATAGCAATGAGGCATACTAAATTTAGAATTGCTAATATTTACTTTTTCCCTATTAATATATTGTGCTAATTGGGCAGCATATGAAATTTTCTAACATCTATATAAATTTTCCAGTCTGCATTTTATAACCATTGAAAATAACCATTAATAAAATTCATGAAAAATGAAATTTTAAAAATTCTCTATTCTTATAATTTTTTCTGATACATATACATGTACTTATGTTGCATAGAAAGTTTGGGCTGATTCCAATCAAAATTGGATTTTTTTACAAATTTTTAAAGTTTGCTGTGAAATTTGACCAAAGACCCTGTATGCATCAAAAATGGCTGAAAGAGAATTTTCTATGGGAATTTAATGGTCAATTACCACACATGTATTTTTACTACATTCTCTAGTCTTATTTCTTCAAGTTAAAATGAAGCTCTCCTTGAGAAATAGCATCATCTACTTTACAGTTTGATAAAAGATGAATTATTAATAAAAGCAAGATAATGAGAGAGAGTGTCAGTGCATGTACATGCATGTACAAATATAAGTCTTAGTGAGGTGAAGTACTTAAAAGGATAATGCTACCCTATACATTGTACTTGTACATTGTACAGGTACATTAGCAACTTGATGTATGATGCCTATTTTAGCAAAACATTTTCTGCTTGACATGCTTTTGCCATAAGTTTATTTAGCCTTTACGCAACAATTTACAAAGCATTATTATTTCCCAAATTGTTTATCAAAGTCAGCTATTGAATCTGTTTTTTTGAAACCAACACTGTTAATGGTATTTTAAGACGAGTTATTTTTGTAAGACAACATTCATGTTTTTGTTGAAACCATTATATATGTGCTTGACTGTGTATGCTGTTTACACAAGTGTCAAGGTACATGCACACTGAAACTGAAATTGAGCGCAATCTTTTACGAAATCATGTGGCATAACAAGATGCATGCATGCAGGCATGGGGCAACATGCAGATTAGTATAAATATGAAGCAGCTAGTGTATAGTTTTGTCACTGAGTTTTGCAAGCTTTAGCATGAAAGACTTTGTGTTACTAGCTCTTACTCTCTCATTCTTCCTATCCTGTGGAGTTACCTATGGAAAATATGTGAAAGTGTCTAATTGCAAAGTAAAGTATGCTGGATGGATTTTTTAATGTTTTCTTTCTCTTGCACAGAATGTTTCTGAGAGTTGCTTGTATCAATATCATGCTAGAATGGAGTTAGGCAAAGGAGAAAAGGTATCCATATCTGCAAAAGTGGATATCTCTTGTGAATCAGGTCAGCAATGTTATAGCACTGTAGCATGATGGAGGTATATTTTTCA
>NW_003548781.1:0-2370 GCF_000090795.2 Amphimedon queenslandica | reverse complement strand
GGTCAAAATGATATTCTTCAATCATCATTGAAAGCTGATGTGATCATTTTAATGGACTCCTCTTTTTGTAGTTGAGTTTAAGCTTTTTATTAGTGTAGCATAGATATAAGCATTTTCATTTTTTGTAAACAATGAATCACAAAGATATCCAAGTAGATCACCAGCCATTATACACACACACTGCACAAAGACCCTGCATGCATCAAAAATGGCTGAAAGAGAATTTTCTATAGGAATTTAATGGTAAATGCTGTTGTATCTACATAGGCATAAGAGTGATTCAAAAGTTGGGGGGGGGCTGGGGGGCTCAACATTATAAAGCATGACTTAGCATGTGAACATGGGGGGGGGTAAGCCCCTCTTGCTGAAAAGTTGGGGGGATTCAGCCCACCCCCCATTCCTACGCCTATGACACATGTATATTTTTACAAAGTTATTTTTGCACATTAAAATGAAGCTCTCCTTGGGAAATAGCATTGTCTCCTTTAAAGTTTGATAAAGGATGGATTTTTAATGATAGTAATATGAGACACCTACGGTGCTTAGACTTGCCACAGTTGCTCTTGCATTTATGTACTATTAAAAGTAATGAATCATGGGCTTCATCTTTATTATGCATGGGATAGAGACAATGAGCAAAATTCATTGCTTTATAGTGCATGCATGTTTTGCACTGACTAAAGTCAAAAGAGCTTTAAAACTAACACCTATTTTGATGGCTCAGATACTGTTAACAGTCTTGATAAATTTTATTTGCCTAAGAGATCATAAGACAGCAAACAAAAAATTATACATTTAAGAAATAAAATTTCCAATCATTAATAGAGGCGTGGTTTCTTTGCTTGGCGTGGTTTCTTTGCTTAGCATGATAATGTGACTTATGTCAAGTGATATGGTATGGTACAATACTGCTGCCTAGATATATTTAAATGAGTCGAGAGAGTCTATAGTACTGCTAGCCCCTACCACATTTCTGCCTCAACCCTTCACAAAGTCGGACGGCCAGGATGAGGTTTGGAGCATAAATCTCTACCAAGTAAGAATTAAGAAATTTTGCACATATTAATGAAATAGAAGGTTTTGTACTGGAGAATACGAGGGGTCCGAAACGGCCTCCAAAAGTGTACCAGATTTAAAATCCACTCAAATTTTGACTGGATTTTTTTGGATTCTTGTTGGATTTTTGGATTTTTTTTCTTGGATTTTTGGATTTTTTTCTTGGATTTTTTGATCATATAACATTAATAGATAGTATCCACCATGTTATTGAAGTTAACTAACCATTAGTTATCTTAATTAACTCGGGAGAATAGGATCTCCTAAAGTAAAGTTATTGGCCCCAGGAAATAGTGGGTGGGCGTGCAGGAAATGACTCACGCAATGCTTTGAATTAGCTTAGGTGTCCCTAGTTAGCTATGTCCCCTAGTAGTTATGTTAGGAGTCCCCTAGTTAGCTATTGTTTTAGGGTTGGGGTTAGGGTTTAGTTTGTTTTTTTTTAATTTTAGAGCGTCCCTTAGGTGTTAGAAGTCCCTACTGCTGCTTCTTTTCAGTTGCCATCTTTTCCAATCATGTGACGTCATTTCCTGATGCACCCACCCACTATTTCCTGGGGGCCGGTAACTATAGGTGATCCGAAAGATCTGTGAGCCTAAAGAACTTAGTTTTTTTAATTAAAAATATTTTTCAAGAATCTAATTAAAATTCATGATCACAGTACAGACAGATGCAAAGCATTTATTAATAATTTAGCTTTATTAATAGTTATTAATTAAAAATCACGAAAATTAGTACACACTAAATCAATACCATTAACAAATTGCAAATATTTGTCTACTTAAAAATAAGTGGCTTTAAGGTACTTAATACTTGCCTACGCAGCGAGTCCAATAATGAGAGAGAGTGTGTCAGTACATGTACATACATGTAGAAATATAAGTCTTAGTGAGGTGAAGTACATAAAAGGATAATGCTACCCTACATTACACTTGTACGCTGTATATGTACATTAGCAACTTGATTTCTGATGCCTATTTTAGCAAAACATCACTTATATGGATGTAGGACGGCATTATTTGTCCTGCTTGACATAGTGTTAGTTTGGCCATAAGTTTATTTAGTCTATAGATCAGTGATAATTTACAAAACATATCTTATCCCAAAGTGTTTATTAAAGTTGTGTTATTGCATTTGTTTTGTTGAAATAACACCTTAATAGTATCTTAAGACAAATTTATCAAGTTATTTTTTTTGTAAGACAAGATTCATGTTTTTATTGAAACAATTATATGGGTGCATGACAGTGTATACTGTTTACACAAGTGTCAAGATACATGCATACTGAAACTGAAATTAGGCGCAATCTTTTACAAA
>NW_003548779.1:6629-8078 GCF_000090795.2 Amphimedon queenslandica | reverse complement strand
TCAAAATTTCGTGTTTTCAATGAAATTTGCTCAAAAGTTAATATTCGTGTGAGCTAATTTTTGTGTTCTGGCCATAGTCTACATACAATAGAATGGCATTAGAGGTGGTTTAAATTTTGTGGATTTAAGGTGAGCACGAAAATAATGAAATTTAATACACCTCGAAAATTAAGACGCATACGGTACATCATAGTGAAAACTCAACTTTAGGCCTTGTTTATATACTACTATGCTGGCCTAATTAGCATTTTTTACTATTTTTAGGTGTTTACACTAACCCAGCAACTGCATTTCATTAGAATTTATTATTTTGTTTATAGTATGCATTTTCTTTGTTTTAGTATAAAGGTGACCCTTATCTGATCAGAATATTTTTGTTCTACTTTAAAATGAATTTGTGTAAAACTTGCCCTTTTACTTGAGTAATGCATGGTTGTGGTCATGCTTTATTTTGCTCTAAACTGCACTCTGTGTGTTTTCTTTTCTAGTTTGAAAGATGTGAAAAACCAGTAACAAGCCCGTACTTAATGCAGGGAGGCCAAACAAAAAGTAATTTTATTATTATTACTACTGCATAGTTGGAAACTTTTGAGAAACTTAGCATTTCATGAGATTTACAAAATTAAAATCTGAAAAAAATTATTTTGAGAGGGTCTAAAAGCTTTAAACCCTTGAAAGTTTTGGGCTATTCAGTATGTTTTCTATTTGCACAATAATATTGGTTTAGATTCTGCATAATTTTGTTTATGTTTAGATTATCTAACAGAGGCAGAACCAGTTTGTGACATTAGTCCTGCTGCTGATGAAGGTGGCTCGATATTCCTGACTGGGGGCGGTAAGGAGTATGTTTACCAGGAAACAAGTGATTTTGATGGTGTCATTGAGGATATAACTGTCTCGCTTTTTATTAAGCCACTTGGTAGGTTTTATGTCTTAATTGTGTAAATGAACTGTCAAAACTATAATTAATTTAAGGCTAAAACTGCAACTTTGGTGATAAAATGTTATGGAAATTAGCTACACTATGCAGATCCACAAATTTAAAGTGTAACTGACATAATTTTTTGGGGTATTTTTTTATTGACCTAACATGATTGTATGATCATAAAATTGCTATATGGAAAGTTTTATTGTCTGGAAAAAATTATTCACAGAGATATGAGCCTTCAAAGTTGCTCATTTTGCTTCCTGCCATTTTACATCCTGTCAGGGGGTGTGGCTAAACGTGATGTCATACAAGGCTTATGGTGACTTTTACCATTGACTGCAATGTAACTTTAGTAGATAATATCTCTGTTAGATTTCATTTTATACCTTGTAGCTTTAATCCTGTGGTAAAAGTGATAGATTGTGCTTATAATTCATAATAGTCAGAGGAGATCTGAGTCATTATGGCTGGTATAGCTTGCAGCTCATAGCCTACTTTTGACAATCCATAATGAAGTTGTT
>NW_003548779.1:4301-5838 GCF_000090795.2 Amphimedon queenslandica | reverse complement strand
CAGGCAGAGACAGTAGAAAATATCAGCCCAGACAGCTAATTGTCTAATTTTTGGGCTGCCTAAAAAGGGAAGGGAGCATCAAAATCATCCTGTTGCTAGGCTACAATATAAACTCAATGGGAATAATAAAACCGCAATCGGAAGTTTCCTATCCCTTTAACTCTAATATCTATGCTTGTATGACATCACGTTTAGCCACACCCCCTGACAGGATGTAAAATGGCAGGAAGCAAAATGAGCAACTTTGAAGGCTCATATCTCTGTGAATAATTTTTTCCAGACAATAAGACTTTCCATATAGCAATTTTATGATCATACGATCATGCTAGGTCAATAAAAAAATACCCCAAAAAATCATGTCAGTTACACTTTAATTTGAATGGCTTAATACATTTGATAGTGGGAGTTAAAAAACATTGACCAGGCTTTTACTAATTGTAACAAATGAAGCACCATGGTGCGTGGACTCGCTTGCTGAGATTCACCTGAGGGATAATGTGTTACTTGTACTGCCCCCATCATGATATTATATATATAAGCAAATTGATATTTGAAAAAAGGATAATAGATTTTGACAAAGTGCAAAGTGCAACAATGCAATTACTGCACTGATCCATAAAATAAATTTTAGGTGTGGTCAGCACCTAGCAGTGCAGTGCAGATAAACATGGCACGTGGGTAGGAGAAAGAAGAAAAGCTGAAATTTATTTTAGCATCTGAAGCTCTATTCAAAGAAAGAGTAAGCACAAAAAATTTGCCTAGATATTTAAAAGAGACTGAGATAGTTTGGTTGCTCCTGCTTTCCCCAGTGCTGCCTGAAAATTTTTCGAAGAGGCTAAATCACAAACTTTGAGCAACTGTAACTCGCAAACAAAAAAGAGATTAGAAAATTCCCACATATTTTTTAATCTATGTACTTTTCTCTACCTATCAATGCTAATCTTGACCAAATAGAGTGAAACACGAAGATTTGGCTAGGAAAAGTGTTCTATTCTTAAAAATATTCAGCTTTTGCTACCATGGATTGCTATGAAAACACAACGGAGCTAAATAAGTTATCTTTTTCCCAAAGCTTAAAAAGAATTATAACTCAGGAGAGCTCAGTAAAAAGATATTGACTAGGAATTAACAGGAATTTTCGTGACAGAATGACAACCCAACTGCATAGTACCCGCCTACGCAAGCGTGGCGAGTCCAATAATGTCATAAAAATTGAAAATTGTTATTCAAAATGAAGTACCATATAGCTATAAAATTTGGATTTAGCAAATTGACTTCAAAAGAGGTTTGGAGGTTTAAAATTTGGCAAAATTTTAATTTTGTGTATACTTCTATGGAGCTCTATCAAATTGGAGACTAAAAATTTGGCAAATGTAGCTCATTTTCCAAATTGGCCAAAATTTTACTCGACCAAATTTTCTAGCTATACGGTATATTCTGTTAATTTTGTAAAATTATATATATAATTTTTATAGTATAGCTATTGACATAATACTTATGTATTTAATAGAGAAGAAGATTTCTCATGAAGTGTTTT
>NW_003548779.1:0-2944 GCF_000090795.2 Amphimedon queenslandica | reverse complement strand
ACTTGACAGTAGAGAAACAAAAGTTATGACCCTGCATAGGAGTTTCATAATATATAAAGCAAAAGAGCTGAAGATGACAGAGAAAGAGGTTGATGAATTTTTAAAAACATTCACAAATTTTGGCAGCATCCTCCACATGCCTCAGTATGACAGTATTAAAGATATTGTCATTGTCAATATTTGGGAGTTCACTCAATACCTAGACAAACTTTATTATCCTCAAGAAGAAGAACCGTATGCTCCCAATCTGTTAAAGTATGGAATCATATCAGAATCATCTGTGAAAGAAATTTTTTGCAAGCATCCTGAGAGTGCTGAAGATTTCATGAAGGTTCTTACAACAATTGCAATGGCCTCTAAAATTAAAAGTGGCTTGTCTATCCTCATTGATTATCAGCAGCAACCTGATAAGGTGCACTATTATTTACCATTAGCAAGAACGCGTGAAGTGTACACACCACCAGACAAAGAGAATGATTATGCTTTCATTGAGATAGAGAGTGTCAACTTCCCAGCTAATATACAAGCTAGTATTAGCTATGCCATTATGGATAATAATGACGATGTTGTTCTTATTGCTACAGAACCCAGCAATGTCTCACAATTTTTTTTCCAATCTGAGAGTGGCCCTCCCATTATAATAGAGATGATATACAAAGGAAGCAAGACAAGGTTAAGAATAATGAACAGCTCCAATGACATACTCACATCTCCAGCAGCAGTTGAAGCATGTTACAAAGTAATCACTGCTTCATGTCGATGTCTTGACAGAAAAATTAATACTATAAGTGACCTCAAATTTAGTTTTGCTGTGCCCTGCTGTGAGTATCCTGATAGATATCATTATCTCTACTACAATTGTGAGCCTCAGCTTTGTGATGCCTGTTCAGCTGAAAATAATTTCAGATTATGCTGGAGCAAAGCAGCAAATAAAGTAATTAACAACACCAGAATTAGATCTGCACTCATTTTTCATTAACCTTAATATTCATGCTTTGTTAATTTATGTAGTGTGAAAAATTAAACAAAGACGATGGAGCAAGATTAAAAGAAACTTGTCGTACAGATATTCTACTTAAATTTCAGGACATTGCTGGCCTTGTTACTGATGATTATGATTTTGAAGCCTTGAAAGAAGCACTTAACATCAAAGATGTTTCGACTCCTGATCCAGAAGATAGTGAGGGCAAAAAGAAGGCAATGATGCTGATGCTCTTAAATTGGGAAAAACAGACAGAAATACCAACTAAGCATGCACTAAAAACTATATTAGAGGATAGGGGATTTGCTCATATTGCCAATAAACTGGATACTGAAATAAAAAGTGATGTATATTAACTCAAATAATTACAATACTATAATCTATACTGTTATACTATATTTATAGGCTGCATGTTTCTTCATTGCTAGACTATACTGTTAGATTAATTTTAATAGTAATTGATAAATAGATCTAGACTTATATTATTATTATTATTATTATTATTTAATTTTAAACTACTCACTGATGAAGAATTCTATTTGATGTTTGTGGTATGAATGATGATATGGAGACAGCTACATAAAAATAAGCACTTTAATGACAATTTCAATTTTTCCTTTGAGCCCCGCCATAGTAGAGTAGTATCTATGGCCTCCTAGAAGAATGTAGACAGCCACGCCTTGTCGCCTTCTGTGGGTATGAACTATGGAGAAAGAAGATCGAGGAGAAAACTTAACAACTTCAAGGTGATCTTTTACTCCATGCAAAATAAAAATAATGTCTTTATCTATAGCGTAAAAGCTGAGCGTGTATCTGGAGACAAGCATTGATGTTGTTGACAGTGTCCGGGCACCAACAGGAGAAGATCACAAACATGAAGCCGATTCTGACCCCCTCTTCTATCAACAAAACCCCTCGCAGAGTCCCACTTCATTTGATGCCAATGCTGGAATAGGAGGCAGACAATCCGATGCTGATCTCTGTACTGGCTATGAGAGTTTTGATTATGAAACTAAGAGTCTTTGTGGTACTTTGGTTGAGGATATCATCATATCACTTGACGTACACCCACAAGATGCAGAAAGTAAGTTTGAAACACCCTGTCATTGTTTTGTCAGTATAAGATTGTTCTCCTCCTTTTGTGTGTTAATTGTAACACTGTAGTTAATTTTTGTGTCTCATTTTTAAACTTGACTTGGTTCCAAAATACTGACATGTAAATCATTTTATCCTATTTTCTATTGTTATAGTGATCACTCAAAGAAAGTTTTGGGATGTCATCCTTCATCAGAAAATTCCAGTGACCACATGCCTAGTAGCGTTTATGGGCCTACCTTGCACTGGAAAGACGACAGCCATAGAGGGAATGTTTAAAGAGTTTATAAAGCTAAAAGAAGGGTCAACATTCAGCTTTGACGACTACATGAAAAGAAAGAGGAATGACGAGTGTCTCTCTATCTACGAGTTGTGTGTACTTGGTGGTTTACCACATGACGAGTATGCATGGTCGTTTGCCACTAATCGTTATGGTGCAATCAATTTGATCATTTGCTCTCTTGCACGTCAGTATCCTTCGATTACTGAAGCTGTTTTTGAATCAGCTAAGAAAAAGCCATCAGAATCATTCGTTGATAAGCATGTTCAATGGCTAATGGCAGAGGTCAGCAATCACTTGGGAAAGATCAAAGAGGAAAGAATGAAGCTGTCACTCATTCAAGATGGTATCTCGCTCATCAATGTCATGGATGTTGGGGTCAATAAAGCTATTTATGATTTTCTATCGATAATGTTATTGTCCTGCAAGAGACATTTTCGTGTTGCTTTCTTCTCATTGGATAGAGATGCTCCTCACACTTAATGAGGTACCTGATTTATCTCATAGCCGTTATGACAAGTGTAATGATGGCAAAATAGTCATGAGAGAAAGGTCTCGACTTTCATATCTTCTCCATTTTGCTACTC
>NW_003548777.1:6005-8083 GCF_000090795.2 Amphimedon queenslandica | reverse complement strand
GAACTTTAAGTATATGTTATTACACTCCTGCGAGTGCAGTATCTGATTTACATGCACTGAGCCCGAGGGCCGTAGGCCCGAGGGCGAGGTGCATGTAAATCGGATATTGCATGAGCATGGGTGTAATAACAAATTTATATTCAATTGAAGCTATACGGTACACGCACTGCGCATGTGCAAAGCAATTTTACACTTGACAAGTACCTGACAAAGTGACAAGTAGAGGAGAGCTTAGAGATGGCTGACAGGAGCGCCCAAAAACTAGAGGTATGTGTCGCTTTCATTAAAGAGAAGGAAGGTGGAGAGGACAGCGAGCGTTCAACAAGAAAGAAGGTGGAGAGGACAGCGAGCGTTTAAGAAGAAAGAAGAAAGGTGGTGAGGACAGAGAGCGTTTTGTTGCTGTATCGAAAGAGGCTTTAGAAGACCTATCCATCTATATAATGCCGAAAAACTCTGCTCTCAATAGTCATTTGCTTAAAAATTTAATTTTTTGTCAAATTGTCAATAGTATTATTATTATTATTCAAAAAGTCAAAGGTCAATAATGTGTGAAAACCACAGTGCACTGTATCAAACATCAAAGGGATTTACATGCACTCAGTGCACTGTATCTGATTTATTGCACTGGCGGTCCCTTTGAAGTATAGCTTGAGTGGGAAATAAGCTATGTATTAGTGTTTTATTTTTAAAAATTTTACACTTGAAATTAATGTATTATGCTCAAAATAAAATAATTGTGGAGGTGGTGGGTATCTTTGGAAAGATAGACACAAATGTAATAACAAAAACTTGTTAAAGGAGAGACATAGAAAAAGAGATAGAAAGGAGGAGGCTTAAAGTGATGAACAAGAGATGAAAACATACACAATTGATTGTTGTATCTATCATTGGGTCATAGAGAACCCACATGTCACTGTAAATATACATGTACCTAGCAGGTAGTGTTACTGCCACAATAACATGTCCAACCACATGATTTCCCACACAGCATGCTAAGTGAGCAAGCTTTATTAGTTGACTAGAGTACATGGAATTTTCAACAATTTCAAACATTACAGGGGCTACTTTTTTTCATACTTTACTTAAGTACAGAATAAGTTTACTTTCCATACTTTTATTTTAATTCCATAGATACATTTATGATTGGTTGGTAGATGCTACATCTGTGTTTTATTGTATCATAATCATTATAATCCTAATACATAGAAGCAGAGCTAAGGAATATTTTCACCACACCACAAAAGAATACCTAGTGTGGTGGGGTTCCGCAGGGGACAGCTGAAGAACCCATGTCTCCTAAATCAATGGATCTCTTCTGCCAATATGGCGCAATTACAATAGAAGAGACAACACTCATGAGGACAATAAATGTGGCATGTTATTGTATTTTATTTGTATTTGGTTCAATTAATGTAATTCAATTGATAGGTTGACTCCAGGCTAAGAGTAACAAACAATTATTATTATTATTAATATTGAAACCATTATTTAAAAAAATTAATTAAAAAATGCTCACAATAAAAAATAAATATGGAAGTGGTGGGGTATATTTCAGCTGCTGCACAGAAAAAGGAATCCATTGAATGTGCACGAGATAATTTTCCTTAAAAGAATGAATTGACTCAACAATGATACATGATTAAAGTAACGTGTTTTAGTAAGTGATACATGATTATATAAAGTGTTATACATGATTATATAAAGTGTTAAAGTGCAAGTTCTTGGTAAGTTATTGAATTATTACCTCGGGAAGGCTCTCTTCCTTGTTCTTGTACCTTGACCACCTTCATAAAGTAGTCCCTGTAATATTAAGAAGGCATAAAATATACATCAAACAATTTGAAGACTTACTAGTTCCCTTTTCAATGCAATAATTTCTGCAGTTTTGGCTCTTTTTTGGTCCTCAAAAATCCTTATATGTGCATTAATGTGAGAAACTTCCGTCTTCAGAGTTACGATTCATCAACAACAAGAATAAAGTTAAAGCACACAAATATAAACAATAAGAACTTATACCTTCTCAACTTTTTTTGCTTGTTCCATTGAGTAGGTAGCCTATGACAAAGTGTCAAAGATCC
>NW_003548777.1:0-2406 GCF_000090795.2 Amphimedon queenslandica | reverse complement strand
CCCTCATGAGCCAATATTTAGCTCAACTTTCGGCTAATGTTTCCCTCACTCCGTTGTGAAACACATGCTCATGACATCTCAAAATTATCAGCCTTGTAAAATAATGCTCTCCTAGTACCAGTATAGGATGTTTTGTACCACAAGGAATGTTTTCATTACAATCCTTCCACCACATCTCCAGACACCAACAGAATCCTTAAACAACTGTAACCGTTTTCTCTCATTCTCAAATCTCAATCTCTCACATAATGTAGACTGAACTTCTTTCATCCAAAATAGCTCTCCTTTAGCAATACAGGAACAGAACTCTCCTTCACTTAAGTTTTCTCCCAACACCTTCTCATGCAAAAATATAATAAACTGGAACACATATGCACACTATATTAAATACAGTGTTATTGCAACACCTGTAAGGGTGTCTGGCTATCCTTTAACTTTGACACAAGTTGTAGTGTTGTAGTAACACCCCTCTTTCAATAGAACAACACCAAGCTAGATTGATTCAACACCCCAATAGTAAACAACACCCAAATTTGTGACACCCACGAGTGTATGCCAACACCTCAGTTTTAACAGTGCAGTGACTCTCAATAGCTTCTCCAAATTACTTTACTTCTCAATATTGATGAGTCGCTCAATCACGTTGTTCTTAGCTAATAAACCACACTCTCTATGCTCATCTGCTTTTAATTCTGACACTCTTCAGAAATATCCAAATCAACTTCATTCAATCCTTCTCTCTCAATAAGCCATCTGGGCCCTCTCAACCACATTGTCATTCTTTAACTCCTCCATAGTCAGCCCTCTTGAAGGGATGTCAGCTGGATTCATTTCTCCAGGACAATGACACAAATGGGACCAGACACCTTATCTCTCGAACTCGATTCTCCACAAACGGTTTCCAGCTTCTTCCTACTCCTCGTATGCAATAGAGAATTACCAGAGAATCTGTATAGCAAACTAGATGACTCAGCTCAATATCATCGCGTAACGCAACGTTAACGCTCTTCATTAATCGCGCCAAAAGCAATGCTGCTAGCAACTCCAGTCATGGAATACTGTGCTCTTTCAATGGAGATACATGAGTCTTTGATGTTAGAAATGCCATTCTCCTCTGAACATCATATGTGATACATAACATGTAGATTACTGCCGCATACGCTCGCATGGAGGCGTCGCAGAATCCGCAAAGCTTAATTTCCACTTTTTCGCCACATGTGTTGCAAAAATAATGTCTGTTTATGAAGATAGGCTCACTATTATTGATACTAATAACTATATCAGTCCATTTCTTCTGCATGCTATCTGAAATCTGTTCATCCCACCCAATCTTTAAACAATGTAGCTCCTGCAGAAATAACTTAAGTTTCACAGTAACTAGAGACAATAGACCTACAGGATCATTATACTCTACTAACAATACTAACAATGTGACGCTTGGTAGGATTAAAAATGTTTGCTTCATCTACAATTGGCTTCAAATCCATCACTATCTCGTCCGTGCTTAAATTCCAAATTATTTACCAATACTTTGCTCAACTCCCCGGATGAATTAGGAGTGTTATCAGCATCAATTTGGCTGGATACAAATTTACGCAAATTAAATCCGCCTTCCTTCAAAATAAGCTTAAAATCTTCAAAAAGTTTGAGTGCTTCTTCAACAGTCCTTGCTCCACTCACCACATCATCAACATACATGGATCCAACTAACTTCTCTACTATAACAGGATGAGTCTCTCTGTAGCGCTCTATATGATACCTAAGCCTAGCATTCAGCAAAAATGGGCTTAGAGCTACACCAGATGTAACTCTCGCAAATCTTAACACCACAACTTCATAGTTTTCCATATATCTCTCACCCAAAGAAATCTGAAAGCATCTCTATCTGATTTCTCAAATGCAATCATCAAAATCGCTTTCTCAACATCTGCTGTAAATGCGTGTGCATACATTCTAAATGTAAGTAACAATTCAAATATTCCTTGACCAAATTTGGGCCCTACATGCAAGCATTCATTTAATGAGGGACACTTATCCTTAGCAGAGGCATCATGGACCACTCTAACTTTAGTAGTCTCTTTGTCTTGCCTAATTACGGCATGATGAGGTAAATAATATATCTTATCTGCATCAGCTTCCTTGAGATTCTCAACAACTTCTACAATACCATTATTGACTTGGTCTTGAATGACCCTGTCATATTCAACTAATAGTTTGGGATCATGCTTCAAACGCTTCATTAAGTTAGTTAAACGCCTAAGGCTAAGCTCATAATTATTAAGTATTTCCAAGGCTGTATCCTTCCAAGGAAGTGATACTTCATAATGAATACCATCAAACTTCACTTGACTACAAAACTGATCATATACTGTAGATTCCCTTCTCTAATACCCAATGCCTCTAATT
>NW_003548776.1:5517-8085 GCF_000090795.2 Amphimedon queenslandica | reverse complement strand
GTTATCTTATTCATACTTGTGGTTATAGCTAGTATTATATAAGTTGAGATGCATGCACAGTTTGTAGTTCTTGTTCCGTTTTGTTCAGTTCTGTTCGTTATTGTTCTCTTTGATGACTCCTCTACTCCAGTGTATTCTCTTTCTCTCTCTCTCTTTGTTTTTCCCCTATGTATAAACTTGAGTTGCCTTCATAATATATTATCAACTACAGTCTGCGACTATCTCTGCCAATCCCAATATCTTAACAATATTGTTGTTGTTATTGAAATTGCATAAAAAAACTTGGAGTTGTTTTTATATATTTTGTGTAACAGTTATGATTGCTATGATGTTGTAACTAAAATAATAGTGAAAGTACTTTCTGTGACAAATGTTTATAACAGTAACTTTTGTTCATTAAGTAAAACTTTGTTTTGTTGAGTTCACTGGCAAGTTTATCATGATGATTCTCTTGCTGTGTATTCTTCTTTATAGTGTATCATCTCTTAATATCAGGATTGATGGAGATAATGGAATTGATTCAAATGAGTGTCTTACAGAACAGCCTCAGTCTTCCTGTCAGTCATTGAAGTATGTAGCTGATACTATTAACAACACTGGTAACCTCACAATAGAGATCATCAGTCCTACTCTTAGTCTACAAGGTAGTGTTATATTCACTGATATTAATGGACTAACTATCAATGGACAAGGTACTATCATTAGCTGTAGCAATGGATCAATGCTTTATGGTAACTCTGGTATAGTTGTTAATAATTGCAGTAATGCTGCACTCATTGGTTTTACTATTAAACACTGTGGGTTGCTTTATAAAAACAATAGATACTATGGACATCAAAGTGTCCTATTTTATAACTGCAGAAAGTTTAATATTTCAAAAGTCAATTTCTTTGACAATAATGGTTATGGGCTGGTACTCTATGATAACAGTGGTGGAAGTGTATCACAAAATGTTTTTGAAAACAATGGCATAAAACATTCAAGAGCTGATAAATCATATGTAACAGGAGGAGGCCTATATGTACTTCAATATACTCCTTATTACAGATCTATATCTACTAATACCATTGAAATTGCCAATAATCAGTTCATCAATAATTCTGCTACAACCATAGGTGGTGCATTGTATGTAGAGGTGGATTATTGTGCAAACTTACTTTCGTACATCACTGTTTCTAACTTCATTGGTAATAGAGCTGGTACTGCTGGAGGAGCCATTGGGTTTAAAATACATAAAATTGACTACATTTACAATGGCACCATAACTTTTGCATTTCGTAGTTTTTTATCAAACTGTAATATCATAAATAACAAGGCAAAATTTGGTGGAGGAGTTGCAATACAACTTGCTCATTATGACTCAAAGCATGACATTACTGACGAAAAAGAATTTTTATTCATATTTTGTAATTTTACTGGCAATCAAGCTTTAGTTAGCTCAGCAGTAGACATCAATGGTAGAAGTCAAAAAGTTTATCAGTGTCTTAAAACTGTTATAAAATTTCAATATTGTTATTTTACTGAAAATATTGCAGGAATAGATAACAATCAACAGGAACTTAGAGGTAAACTATTCAAAGCAACATTATATGCTACTGATGCTTTTGTATATTTGGTTACAGAAATTTCATTTGCCAATAACACTGGCACTGCTTTATATGCAGTAAACAGTCGTGTACATATTTCACATCATGCCAGTATTAGATTTTTTAACAACACTGGGGATCAAGGTGGTGCTATTTTTTTGGCCGATGATTCAGCAATCGATTTTGTTGGACCTAATGAAGAACCTTTGATAAATATTTCAAACAATAAAGCTCTTGTTGGTGGGGGAATATACATTCGATCACTAATAAATTTACATGAAGGAACATGTTTCTTTTTTCAATCTCAAAATGTAAGATTTCAATTCAGTAACAACAATGCCACTAGTGGATTTGGTCATGATATTTTTGCCTCTACACTTCAAGATTGCATTCAATTGTATGGTGGAAATGTTTCAACTATATTTACACCTAGCAAAATGGGAAAATTTGAATTTTCATCACGCACACCACCTCCAGTTGCTACTGCACCTGTTAACCTGTCAATAAATGAGAAAGAGCTAGTTCCATATCCTGGTATACCATACAATGTGACTATTACACAAAAGGATGAGTTTGATAATAATGTAACAAACTTACAATTGTTCCCATTGTCAGCAACACTACAAAATGTACACAAATCATCATTGAAAATTGATATAGCTTACTCTATTGCTGACAGTTTCATAATAGTCTTTAAAGGAACAGTAGGAGATAATGCTACTTTATTACTACAGACAACTGAGTACAGTGCTAGGAAACTGATCAATATTAGACTCTATCATTGTCCTCCAGGATACATGTTTCAAATTGACACCTGTCAATGTAACAGTAACTACTATTATGGAATATCAGGTCGTTTAGAAGATTATGCAGCAGTCATTGATGGAGGACTTTGGGCTGGATATATAGGAGACAAATTTGCAACTGCAGATTGTGTGAAAAGTCTATGCGATTATCATAACTCTAAAGGCAATAGACATGA
>NW_003548776.1:0-1660 GCF_000090795.2 Amphimedon queenslandica | reverse complement strand
ATAAAACATTCAAGAGCTGAGCAATCAAACGCAACAGGAGGAGGAGGAGGCATACATGTACTTCAATATAAGCCTTATAATAGATCTATATCTACTAATACCATTAAAATTGCCAATACTCAGTTTATTGATAATTCTGCTACAGCCATAGGTGGTGGATTGCGTTTGGAGGTGGATCATTGTGCAAACTTATTTTTGTTTATTGCTACTTCTAATTTCATTGGTAATACAGCTGGTACTTCTGGTGGAGCCATTGGTATTATACTACATAAAGTTCACTGCAAGTACAATGGCACCCTACCTTTTGGATTTCTTATTCTTCTATTGAACTGTAATATCAAGAATAACAAGGCAAAATTAGGTGGAGGAGTTGCGATTCAATTTGTTCATTATGAGTCCCAACATGACAGTACAAAGGAAAAAGAATTTTTATTTCGATATTGCCATTTTACTGGCAATGAAGCTTTAATTAGCTCAGCAGTAGATATCAATGGTAGAAGTCAAAAAGTTTATCAGTGTCTAAAAACTGTTATAAAATTTGATAATTGTTATTTTACTGAAAATGTTGCAGGAATAGATAGCAATCAACAGGAACTTAGTGGTATTAAAGCAACATTATATGCTACTGATGCTTTTGTTCATTTGGTTACAAAGAATTCATTTGTCAATAACACTGGTACTGCTATATATGCAGTAAATAGTCGTGTACATATTTCTCATCATGCCAGTATTAGATTTTTTAACAACACTGGGGATCAAGGTGGTGCTATTTTTTTGGCTGATGATTCAGCAATTGATTTTATTGGACATAAGGTATCAGCTTTGATAAATATTTCAAATAATAAAGCTCTTGTTGGTGGGGGAATATACGCTCAATCACTGATAAATTTACATGAAGGAACATGTTTTTTATTTCAATCTCAAAATGTAACATTCCATTTCAGTAACAACAATGCTACTAGTGGATTTGGTCATGACATTTTTGCCTCTACACTTCAAAATTGTATTCAGTTGTATAAAGGAAATGTTTCAACTATATTTACACCTAGCAAAATGGGCAAATTTGAATTTTCATCACCCACACCACCTCCAGTTGCTACTGCTCCAGTTAAACTGTCAATATATGAGAAAGAGCTAGTTCCTTATCCTGGTATACCATACAATGTTACTATTACACAAAAGGACGAGTTTGATAATAATGTAACAAACTTACAATTGTTCCCATTGTCAGCAACACTACAGAATATGCACAAATCATTATTGAAGATTGATATAACTTACTCTATTGCCAATAATTACATAATAGTCTTTAAAGGAAGAGTAGGAGATACAGCTACTCTATTACTACAGAGAACCGAGTACAGTTCTAAAGAATTGATCAATATCACACTATATCACTGTCCTCCAGGATACATATTTCACATTGACACCTGTCAATGTAACAGTAACTACTATTATGGAATATCAGGTCGTTTAGAAGATAATGCAGCAGTCATTGATGGAGGACTTTGGGCTGGATATATAGGAGACAAATTTGCAACAGCAGATTGTGTGACAAGTCTATGCGATTATCAAAACTCTAATGGCCACAGACATGAAGACCTTGTCCTTCCATTGAATTACAGTCTCTTAAATGATTACGTTTGTGCTCCTCATAGGA
>NW_003548775.1:2258-8085 GCF_000090795.2 Amphimedon queenslandica | reverse complement strand
GATAATAAGTGATGATAAATGATTAGTGACAATAAACGATTAATTATGAACAACTAATACCAAACAACATGGTTCCTGGCTAAGAACATTATTACCTAAATATTGGAGTCCATGTAGATGAGGACACATTGGCAAACCTAACTGAAGATGGAAACCTCACAGACCTTCGCACAATTTAGCCAACAGAGTCTCAAAAATAAGAATATCAGATGACCCAACCACTAATGTAGAACACTATTCAACATCATCTGTCACTAATGCTGCACCACCAACTACTGAGAGAGAAGTGATTCAGCAGGATGTACAATCATTACGACAGCCACAATCCTCTTGTCTCAAGTGGCCAAGCATTGGAGGGGCTTTCATTAATGAATTTAAAACAGAGGGCTATTTTTCAATGGCATTCCTTTCCTACTGGTAAGATGGTATAAACAATGTACTTTTTTTATTAATATCTATTAGGTGCTGCTGACTTTAATGGCACAAGTACTTATTCAGTTACAGTTAGTTGGAAACAACTTTGTTCATCTTATCAAGTATGATGATAAGAGATTTGACAGGCATCCTTGCTTTCATTTTGTTGCACTCAATACTGAGATGAGATGGTGTGCAAATGAAACTGGCTGAATTTATATCCATCAAAATCCTGGTGAAGCTCACCTCACAGTTGATGATCTGAGGGATATGATTGGTCATGAAGGAGAAATATTTCTTAACTAAGTTACACATTATGGAGATTATGGAGCAGGTCTACATAGTACCAGGCAGTTCTGGTTATGAGAGAGGAATCATCTCATTGCTATGATTGACAAACTAGGACTGCCTATCATCTTCTTTACTCACAGTGCTGCTGATCACCAGTGGCCAGAGTTAGCTCAACTCATTTGTCCTGAAGATCCAGAGGATAAGCAGGCTCGTGTAAAACAGTTATTGATAACCCTGCTCTAGGTGACTGGTTCTTGTTACAGCAGTTTGTAGAAGTGTACTATGTTGGTATACTTGGAGCCACAAACTGCTGGATGAGATTTGAGTGGCAACATTGAGGCAGTCCTCATGTACATAGAATAGCTTGGCTACCCAATGCTGCTAATATTAAGGACCATCTCTAATAATCACCTGATGTTGAGGAATCAACTAAACAACAGATCATTGAGTGTGCTGATAAGATCATCTCTACCATTAATCCTGCTGTCTTTCCTGATGCTAGTAATGTCAGTGATGCTCCACTAGCAAAGGTTGATCCACACATCTGTAACAAGTCATTTTCACAAGTAACAGATTTCGAGGAAGACCTGCATGGTCTTATTGCCACCTGCCAAAAATACACTTGCCGTTCGGAGTCCTACTGTCTACCTACATGTCATGGCAAGCAGGAGTGTCGGTTTAAATATCCTTAAGATCTTCAGGCACAGACCACCATCAACATCACTGAATAGGAGCCTGTAATTCTCACTGCACTTAATGATGGCATGCTTAACAGCTTCAATCCCTTTCAACTAACTTCCTGGTGAGGTAACATTGACATGCAGTATATTGCATCAAGGAACAGGGTTATTCAGTACTGCACCAAGTATGTCACCAAGAGTGAGTCTAGGTCACACACTTTGAAGGATACTTTTGCCGACATTGCACGTTCTTTGAAAGAAGGTAATTGATCAGTTAAAGCTGTCCAAAAGCTCCTCATCAACAGCTTTAGAGAGAGGGACTATTCAGCACAGGAAATGTTTCACCTTCTATTGCAGCTCATTATGTACAAAGAATCAATGTGTCTTTACTCTCAGTCTTGATGGCACTAGAGGTGCTAAAAACACTGCACAAGAGGGAGAGAGGGTAAGAGCTCATTCTGTGTTAAACCATTCTACATCATGTCCTTCAAGTACGCAGTTCAATACCATCACTATCCTTGACTTCACTCGTCAGTACACCTTGACAAGGACTTTGGTGAAGAACCAAAAAAGAGGAGAAAAGAAGTCAATGTCACCCCCAGACGTTACTCTTCAGCAGATCCATCTGGCCCCAACTATGAGCAGTGCTGTCGTCAGTCTCTCATGAAGTGCAAGCCATTCAGAGATATCAATAAACTCAAGTCTGGCTATGATACCTTCACTGAAGCATATGTTGAATATTGACGGTCTGGAAATGTTCCAAGATCACTGGAGCAGGATATATTCAGACTGCAACAACACTAGTCATCATCAGATGCTGTTAAAGATGAAGAGGTATGAACTTCAATTTTTTCTATTATTATTGTTATCATTATTATTATTATTATTATTATTATTATTATTACTATTATTATTATTATTATGAGAGTGGGAAAGGAATAATAAAAGAGGGAGAGGGGAATCACAAAAAGGATCAATTATATAAGTTATATAAGATAAATAAGTTATGTAAAGAAAGAAAACAAAGTTAGATGAGGCCATAAACAGATGCTGGCAATGAGGGATGACAGGTAGCCCACATTAAAGCATTGCCTCTGCATAGGGCAACCGAGAGCCTTTGAAATAGGTGACGACAGGTTTCTGATAAAGAGTGACTGAAACGAAGAGGTAGGAGACGGAAGATGTGGCCAATAACCTCAGAGCCAGAGGAGCTCTATCCACCAAGGGTCTAAACTGCCATGGGGATAAAAGTGATCCAAGGCCGATGACAATTGGCAGCGTTGAGAGATAGTTTCCTAGCCTCTGCAACACTAAGAGATGAGCCCTGAACCACAGCAGCAGTGGCAACCCTCTCCTTTTAAAGGGGGGAGATAACCGTAATATCCAGGGCCACTGGACATCCACCTTTCCACTGTGAGAGAAGGACATTGGCTGGACGAACAGAAGAGCCAGGGACAAGAGAAGGCATCTCGTTCCTAGGGGCGAGTGCAGCTGATTTGGCGGAGGCAAAAAGGACATATCTAATAGAGTCATGACGTTGGATGAGGTCTTTGTTGCCCCTACAACACACTTGATGGTCTCCAAAGGTGTCCGTTGGGAAAGAACATACCTGGCAGGAGAAGGTATTACTACTGAGATTCACACCAAGCCAGTATTGTACACACAAGCGATACTCTTCGTCAAGGAAGTGCAGACCCAGTTGATGTGACGGGATGGCTGATAACCAGTCACCTGAGTGAGGGAAAGAAGTTGAAAGGGCAACAGCTCTAGAGCGAGTATCAGGGGCTGATTATTATTATTATTATTATTATTATAACTCTGACGCATGCGCCCGACTATACTCACGCGGGACAAATAATAATGATTGCATAGCCAACAACTTTAGTCGCGCGGGTCCATAGCTGCTGCATCACAGACAGTTTTAGACAGCAACAGCGTTTTGCCATGGCAAAAAGAAACAAGATCTCATCCGACCCACAGTACTTGCTTGAGATGCTGGATGAGCTCAGTGAAGAGAGTGATGATGATTTTGATGGCTATATCTCGGACTCAGACAGTAGTGATGATTGTGAAGAATACAGCAGGCAGGAGCAATCAAATGTTACATGTAAACTTGTAAAAGATTTTATTTATCATTAAAATGAAACAAAATAAATAATAAATAGATGAAAAGCTTTCTAAAGAAATTGCTGCAGCAATTCACTTCTGTACAAGCAATCCTAGTCAAAGTAAAACAATATCTGCCTATTCCATAAATAGTTTACACACTAATAGCTCTTGCAAGTCCTTCAGCTACTGCCTCCCACTATAGTAGCTTACCTAGTCAAAGACAGTAATAAATGCATTGCATTTTATTTATTGCTTTCACACTAATAGCTGCTTGCACACTATAGCTCTTGCAGGTCCTGCAGCTACTGCCTCCCACTATATTAGCTTATCTAGTCAAAGTAAGACAGTAATAAATGTATTGCATGTTTTATTTATTGCTTACACACTAATAGCTCTTGCAGGTCCTTCAGCTACTGCCTCCCACTATAGTAGCTTACCTAGTCAAAGTACGACAGTAATAAATGTATTGCACATTTTATTTATTGCTTACACACTATAGCTCTTGCAGGTCCTTCAGCTACTGCCTCCCACCATAGTAGCTTATCTAGTCAGAGTAAGACAGTAATAAATGTATTGCATGTTTTATTTGTTGCTTACACACTAATAGCTCTTGCAGGTCCTTCAGCTACTGCCTCCCACTATAGTAGCTTACCTAGTCAAAGTAAGACAGTAATAAATGTATTGAATATTTTATTTATTGCTTACACACTAAAAGGTCTTGCAGGTCCTTCTGCTACTGCCTACCTCTCCAGCACAATACCCAGTCAAAGTAAGAAAATAATACATGCTATGCATAATATTTATATTTGTGACTTACACTATATAAAAGCTCTTGTACAACCTTCTGCTACTGTGTCTTCAATTGCTGTATCTCCAGTTTCTTTAAGTAATCTATAAATTATAAAAATTGTATTTTACTTATACTCTACAATAGCTTGTGTGTTTACGGGAAATCCTGGCAGAGCCCAAGGAGCCATAAAAGGAAACAGCCCAATAGACTTCTTTAATGCTTTCTTTGATGAAAACGTAAAAGATCTGATTTACACAGAGACAACCTGCTATGCAGAGCAAGATATTAGGAACACAGAAGCACATTTACAATTGCACAAACATGCAAGGGGCAACCAATGGAAGCACAACCCTATGAATAGAGAGGAAGTTAATATATTGTTGTCTGTTTTGATAGTAATGGGTGTTGTAGGCTTTCTAACACAAAGGTACATCTACATGTATGTGTTTCACATTGACTTACCTTGTGCGTCTTTAGGTCATATTGGAGTACCAAATGGCCCTTAAATTGCGACATCTTCAAAGGTATTATCACTGGTAGACGGTTTGATCTACTCATGAGATACCTTTACCTCAATGATAAGGACAAAATGCCTCCAAAAGGGAGTCCTAACTATAATAGAATATATAAAATTCGCCCATAACTAGAGTGTATTACTCGAGTCTTCAGTAGTGTGTATACACCAAGCAGAACCTTTCAATAGACGAAACCATCATCGCTTTTAAAGGGAGGCTGAGCTGGATTTAGTACATGCCCAAGAAGCCCCATAAATGGGGAATCAAGGCATGGGCTCTTGCTGACTAGCAATGGCTATATCTCAAATGTTAAGCTATATACAGGTTTACATCTACTTACACAGTTGTATCACAATATTACACTCTTCGTAGGTAAAACTCCGGGAGTAACAGAGAAAGGTCTTGGACATAAGGTGGCAACGGAACTGGTGTCTGACTATAGAGACAAGGGATACACCTTATTCATGGATAATTATTATTCCTCACCTAAACTGTTCAATGATCTTGTTAAGTCACGATTCTGTGCTTGTAGTACAGTCCGCAGTGACAGGCGAGGAATAAAGCAGACTTTTAAAGACAAAGTTCTTTCCATTGGTAAGCCATGTGTTAGCTTGTCTATTGATATTCACCTAAATACAGGAGAAGTATACAGCGAAATGACAGAGAGTGGAATTTTGTGCCTCAAATGGAAGGACAAAAGAGATGTGTGCATGCTGTCAACATTTCATGATGACAGCATAATAGACAAGAACCGTCGCAGGAAAGGAGTAGCAGGAATGGAAACAATTAGAAAACCAAAGGTGGTAGAGGAGTATAATCAGAGCATGAATGATGTTGATAGACCAGATCAGATGGTCCTATACTATGGATATAGCCACAGGTACATAAAGTCTCTTGTTATTATTACAGCTAAGATAACACCGTTCTATAAGGCAATGAAGTGGTGGAAAAGGAATATTTTACCACTTGCTGGATTTGTCTCTGGTAAATGCCTAATATTCTTCATAATGAGGCTTCACAGAAACCAT
>NW_003548775.1:0-1827 GCF_000090795.2 Amphimedon queenslandica | reverse complement strand
TTGTTTTGCATGACTGTCAGTAATGTGTAGTATAGCATGTATTATATACATCACTATGTATAGGTATATAGCCTTCAGCCTTCTTTTCTCTCTGTCATTTCCTTCCTTATCATTCAATATGGAGCAAATCTTTCAGCACATAACACTAAAATGAGAGAATAAAAAGTTACAGACAGAGATGGAATTAGATTTTCTATTTACTTGTATGAACATGTGTCTGCATGCTCTAAGAGGTGTGGCATGTTCCCATTCTACACTTCATGTAATGCAAGCATGATTTGAGAATAGAAATGCAGAGAAACACATGACAATGCTTATACAAACTGACAGAGTACTCCTGAGAGCCAAGGATGGAGAAAAGTAAAAAAAACAGCAGTCCATACTGTCAAGAAACACATTTTCCCCATTGCTTACATTGATGGGTGTGGTAAAAGTTTGTGTAGGCATGGTGATAATATGGCTAACAATGCCTAGTTAGATTAGTTTCTTCGTCTTTTTCCCATCTTCTGTGCTTTACTTCTTCAAAAAAACTGGTATACAGATAAGATGTTCCTCAATAAAGAGATTGGTAAGTTCAAATTGCTTCGGTTCTTGCGTTTTCTATGTTGCCGTCGAGCATTTAGGTCATGGACATTGTAACGTCGTAATACTGCACAACAGACAGAGTAAGAGGATCTATAGTGATCTACAACCTTATTTTGACTGTAGAAATTGCTTGGTACCATAGAAAAGTTCTTCAAGGATTGCAAATTAGAGAAAGAAAATATTTCTTCCTCACTGGAATAATTGAAAATCAACAAAGCATTGCTATAACACATGAAGCGAAAGTGTTATAGCAACAAGCGCTTATGACTTACAGCTACATATCTTTGCACAGTATCTCATTACAATTATGTCTGTCATTTTTCATTGTATTTTTGTGTGTAATATTTATTAAAACTGAGATATGATTTGAAATTATTACCTATCCTTGTTATGAGTATATAGATTTTATCAATTTGCATGATAATGGTTATATGAACCTGCAAAGGTGCACTTTATTGTTCAAGAGTACCACCATGGCAACACATTCCCATATTAACATTGTTTGGTACCTTTACAATAAGAAAAGTAAAAACCTTATTTTTGGCTAATTTTTATCTAAATGACCTGCCCACGGGAATAATTGATCAAATTTTTAACCCTGTTTACCAAAGAGTTAAGTTGGTATATGTACAATATCAGTCTTTATAGTATTCCAAGTTAAAAGATCAAAGGGACCGCCCATTCTATAAATGTCATAATGTCACAGTTAGCCACTTATAGCACAGTTAAGTAGTTATTGGATGCCACTCCCGAACAAGGGCTTTTTTTTGAGTTATTTTGCATTGAAAGTTGAATGTGCAGCAAGATCGAGTAGAGAATAAAGGAGCATTCCTCTATTCTGTCAGTTTATCATAGTCTCTCGGCGCCAGACCACGCCTGGCGCCGAGAGACTAGTTTTATCACTGGACTGGAGTTCTCCACCTATCTTCTTAGGAATATATACTAGCACCAGCAAATTACACTGCAAGCTTTACGATCCTATTCTACTGTTGTGTGTTCATGTATTTGCAGTGCTTTGACTAGCTCTCAGTTTCACAGCTTCAGCATCCTTCTCCATTCTTCCTGCTACCGTGCTACGTAACACATGATGTCAGATGCGTATCCATAGAAACTATATGTCATTGTACTGCGCATGCGCATATTGTATAAAATGGCTGCAATTATAAACCATCGATGGAGTTCATATCTATAAATCATTTAAAGTATGGTTGTTTGTGCTGTATGGGATATAAAGCACTTGGG
>NW_003548774.1:6215-8086 GCF_000090795.2 Amphimedon queenslandica | reverse complement strand
AATAAATTCTCTGCACATATTTGCATTTGACTTAATCCATTAGATCTGTTACTACCTCAAAATGATTTGGTGGATTGTAAAGGTAGAGAGCTGGTGCATCACTTAAATCCTGCACATGCTGGCCAGCCGTTGTAAGTGGAACAGTCCAGCTGTTATTAATCTACTCCACAGGTTGAGATCGACATCTTTGTCAATTGTTAATCACACACCTGGACTCATCTTTGAAGTCAAAAATAGATGTTTCCAGTAAATGCGCCACAGCATTTACCTCAAAAGCGGAAGCCCAACTTGTGTCTCTAGCCATTCTGGACCTCTCAATGTAGGAGTTAATTGTTGCTAGTGTATCAGGAGCATTTATATCATACTGTGTGCTTTCAAGGCAATAGACAAACAAATCAGAATTTGCTCTTAAATATTTCACCACTATGGAGCGAATTTTTCTGTGTTGCTTTTAATTTCCAGTTATGACATGGAAAATTGATCTGAAGAAACAATTTCCATCACCTCGGATAGGGATACATGTCTGAATGTTTTGACACCTGAGCTGCACATCAGGTCCTCTTTGTCTCACACCATTGTGAGAACAAAAGCATAAACCAAATCTCTGACAAGTTTCTATTTGCCAGTCTATTCCAACTTGATTGTATACCCAGTTGGACCAAGTTTTATTTGGGTTATAATGAATAGTGGTTGATGGCCGAGGTGCAGATTTAGCTTTATCATTTAAGCAATCTGCACTTTGGCTATTGATGTTACCATCATTGTTATTGTTACCACTATTGTTAACAACAGGTGGTTTCTTGAGACAACTATAATCCTTACTGTCTGATGGCCTGCTTCTCTTATCACGAGCTACGTTTGGTGGTTGTTTTTTTTATTTTTTTGCTTGTGGCTCATCAGTAGTTCCAGTAAGTGTACTAGTTCCAGCAAGTGTACACTTCTACTACCACAATCTGTAGTAATGGCATATTTTGGGAGGTCTGGTCTGTACAATTGTCTCAACCTGTTTATTTCTTTTATGCTACAAGAGGAAACCATTAATGATTTGGGGTTGAATTATGTTAAATGGACACCAGACAGCATTCGTACTTGTGACAGAGCAACGTAAGCCATTCCTGCACGAAATATGTTGTCCAACAAATCAATGATTGCATTATTTAGTGACAGTCCTTGGCATTTGTGTAGCTAATATCAAAGGAAACTGGCTCCTATACACAAAGACACTTTTCATTACCATAAAATTTTTCTTGACTTTTTCAATCTCACAAGGATTAGCTAGTTTATTAAATTTAACTGTTATGCATGTTCCTGAAATGGCCTGCAATGTACCAAGTGCTTCATTTACTAATCCCTTTTAAACATTTACATTACAACGCAACATAACTCTAGCCCCCCACAGCCAATTTTAATTTGGCTTCTTAACCACCAATATTGTTAATAAATAAAAAAAAATTTCTATTAAATAAGAAAAAGTAGGGTTGTCAAAAAATAAAAGAAACAAGGGGGTTGAGTTCAACCATGATAATAATAATAGTTCAATTAATAATAATAATAGTTAATTAATCAAAAATAATAATTCATAAAAATAGCACAAAGATTTCAAACCCTACTTTGCAGAAAATGATAATAGGCAGAAAAAGAATTTTAATACTAATTATGCCTTTATACCTATTGATTGCTCTACTACATTTCTATGATGTACATTAATTGTCTTGTTAAATATAAATTAAACTTTTCAACTAGTATTGATTTTAATAAAATACTGTCATGACAATTAAAACATCTAAATGATAAATAATTTTTTGGCTATTGCATTTTTTAATGTTTGTACTTCAGTACAATATCAAAAAAGTAAAATATTAATGTATGAG
>NW_003548774.1:0-2457 GCF_000090795.2 Amphimedon queenslandica | reverse complement strand
TTTCAAAATTTTTCAGCAGCAGCCAGATCCAAAAGCACCTGTTACTTGTAATAAACATGTAGTACAAGCCACAAACAAGATCCAGATTTGATTATGACAGCTTCCTCCCTTCCTAACCCTCTGTCCTACATAAATGATAGTCATACAAATTTGAATCAATGCAAAACACTAATGAACACCAAACCTCTTTCACACCATCTCCCTGTCCATTATAGCAAAAAGTAATCAATATTCACCGTTATACATTGATTAATCTCACATTCTGAATGCAGTTTGATCCCTTGAAACTGAGCAATACTGGGTGGATATGCACCAATGGTTTTCACACTCACACATCATTCACAAGCAGTGAAATATAAGTCAAATTAAACTACAAATGTTTCTAAGATGATAAACCTCCCATACACCATACCCACTTCCATCATCAATCAATGCTTAAGAAATATTAATAGACTTAACTGCTTGGAAATGATTAGTACCAACGTGCTTCAAATACAAAGCAGATGTATTAGTATGACAAAGAATGCCATATAAAGTTTGGGTTACATATCTAGCCCAGCCAACAAAAGTAGGAGTTAGTGAATATGAGTATATGGTTGTACCTAATATTGCAGTTAGTGTAATAATCTCTGTGTCAGTGGCCCACACACAATTTCTATACATTATGGACTTATTTATGTAATCATATATGCTTGAATATCTGGTTGCACTTAATGTACTATTAAACAATTCTTCTTCAAAGATTGGCATATTACTAACAATTGCTTTACGTAATTCGTAATGCTGAGATATTGACCCAGTAATGAGATATGAAAGGGCATAAAATAAACAGTTTCCATCACCAGGGACATCAAGAGTACTATTAGGAACTCTTTCATCTGACAATGGTGTTCTTGGACTACCAGGTAAGATTCTAGCAGCTGTGACAAATTTGAGATTTAAAATCTCACACCACCTTCTTTGATATTCTTCATTACCATGGTAGTAAACATAATCCCATTGTCTCCTTGTCACAATATCTGGGTTGGGAGGCTCTTCATAAGTAAAGATAACATCATCACCTTTTTTTGAATTACTTATTATTAATTAAATGCTTGAGAGTTTTATAAATACAATCAGACTACTACTACAATGATCATTTTTTACAACACACTTGGTTTTATCATCTTTTGGTTTACATTTAATTTTTGAGAGTTTTATAGATACAATGAGACTACTACAACTTTCATCATCTTTGGCATTAAATTTGGTTTTTAGGTCTTTCAAATTAATTGAAACAATTAATTTATCATCTTTTTTTGAGCGAGGCACTACCAAAGCAGTATTGTCAGTACAACTGTCTACATCAACTTTTCTATTTTGGGGGCAAGGCTTATTTAAAGCATGATCATCACATATTTCACTCATTTTGAGGCAATTAGACTTTTGTAAATCAGTACTCTTACGTTTATTGCTACTAACGGTACTGTTACTAGTACTTTGTACATGACTTACAGACACCTTGGCATTCTTACTACAAGGTTCACCATCATCAATTATACCAGTCACTTGAATCATTCTCATCTTTCCTTTACTTTTCTTGATTTGAGGTAAGTCATTCCAAATTTTACTTCTGAGGCGGTTAATTTCGTTAATGCACGGATTACTAACTTGAACAGAGAGAGGATCAAATGATAATAAATGTAATCCATTTAATGTACCTACACGAGACAATGCCATACCATCTCCCAAAACATCAGTCGATAAATCAATAATTGCTGTACCTAGTGAGACGCCCTGAGTAATAGCGTAAGAAAGGATAAGGGGAAACTGTTTCCTATGTATATACAAATTCTTAGATAGCATAAATCTAAATGTAACCCTTTCTATGTCACAAGGTACATCAATATGATCAAATTTGATTGATATACGTGTAGCATAAATACCCATTACTGTACCAATGGCACCATTAACTAATCCTACAGTCACATCAATATTACGTCTTAGCATTACTCTACAGCCTACTGCTAAAGACAATACAGTTTCTAAACCAGCTGTTTTGCTTAGTTGATCTTTTAGTTTCTCTAATTTTTTTTCTTGTTTCTTGTCAAATTTTGCTGTGCTGCCACTTTCATCAACAACATCAACACATGCCAATTCTATTTTCTCAGTTTCTAGACCTTCTAACATTAATTCATTGATTTTTTGGCAGGCATCTACCTTAGAAAATAGGCAAATTGGAGGCTTTGTTCCTTCACTTTCCAATTCCTTGTATTTTTCTTGTATTGAAACCTTAAATACGCGACTCTTAAGTGTATCAATAGTTTCATCAGTCAGACAGCCATGCCTGACAGAATCAAGCATCTTACAGAAAGTTTTGTCTCCTTTCTGTCACTCATTGATTGTTAGTTCATCATATTCTACTGTTTTTTCCATATGTTAACTGCATTTGCTGCTCCAAGTCTAGTTTTTACTACT
>NW_003548773.1:6288-8088 GCF_000090795.2 Amphimedon queenslandica | reverse complement strand
CACCAATAACATTTACTGACTATATTCAATCACATTTACTTAATGCTGATAATCGCTGGTCTAGTAATATTCCATACTTACTATGGTCAGCAAATTTACTTGAAAAGATGAGGTTACGTGATTCTGTATCAATTGCAATGCGCATTAGATCATCATTATCATTGGGTAGCACAGGGCGTATCACTGCTGGTGAGTTGTTAAATGGAGATATAAGTGAAAACCAGGAGCTTTCAGAGAATTCATATGCATTTATGCAAGATATATGTGGTTCTTCAGCATACTGGAACGAAGCAAAGCTTGATTTGTTTGCCATGTTTAGAATGCTGGGTCCACCTACTTTTTTTATCACATTAAAGGAGCATGGACACGGAAACGCGTCATCATGATTAATTAAACAAATTAATTAATTTAATGACGTCATTGCGAGGGCGTGGGTCCACCTACTCACATGTATGATGACAACCAAGTGTAGCTGTGCTACTACTTGTTCTAGAAAAAAAGGAGCTGGATTTTGCCCTTGTAAAGCTGCTGGATCAGCTTGTAATTCTGCTTGTAGCTGTGGAAAAAAGAAGGCTTGTAGAAATCAGGTTGGTCTATATAATTTAATATCCTAATGCCAACAAAATCTTCCATAGATTACTATTTCAACTAGTACACAGCCAGCTGCTACTGTCTCAAATAATCAAGGTCCAACATTACAAGATGAAGCACAACAACTAGAAGTAAGCCTATTACCAATCAATTTATGTATTAATAATACTTTGTTACAGGAATTTATTGCAACACTTTCAAGTCAGTTCTGATAAAGATTCACTGATTGCAAGTCTACTGACTGGTAGAGGTGGTGTATCAATGGCTGAATGTATTTTGGAGAGGTCAAAGCATCCAGAAATTCTAGTGCCGGAGGAGTATTTGCCTCCATGGTGTAAATGCAAAAACTGTACCTTTATGGATACAGAAGAAGAGAATGTTTGTTGTGGGAGACAGTCATGTATAACAAATTACAGACACTTTGTGAATATATGTCTTGATCAGCAAGTATTGACTGTTGCTATATACCAACGATGTGACATTAGAGCTGACATGATCTGTTATTCTTCAGAAAGCTATCGAAAGGCAGCTTATCGTCAATATATTCTTTGGAAATATAAGAAGTTAGGCAAGGGAAACAGGAAAGTGTGTCCTTCTTGTGTTGTACGTGCAATACGTAACTGGTATCCTTCACAGACAGGGCACTACATGGGTTTTCGTTCACAATAAAACTATCAATAAGTGCAGAGAGAAGAGTTATTATATGCTTTTTAAATAATTTATTGAGAAAGAGAAAATCTACTTATTTTTCTTTCAGTTATATTTGATGTTGGTGGTGGGGGTATATGAGCTGTAGTTTGGTTAATCATTTCTGGATGACTTGGAGGTTTGGGCAAAGCTTTTGATCTTATAGGAACTTCAGAATTATATCGATAACAGAATAGCTGACAAATTAATGGCTCTATATAACTGTAGGACTTCTTTTCAAGCACAGGAATGACGTCCCACCGCTTTGTTCTTTTTCGATAAGTCCTGTGACTTCTTGGCTCACCAAATTCATTAACTGCCTGTTTCCTCCCCAAATGGCTATTGTGATCTATTGCAGCCAGAAAGATACGCAATCAATATCCTTCATCTCTTATAAGAAACAATGATATGATACAAGCTAAAAACTAGAAAAACTTACTTAAATGATGTTCTTTTGTCACAATAGGATAAGATCATGTTTATGAATGCTTCTAAAACTCCAGTATGCCCTGTAGTTCATGC
>NW_003548773.1:0-2002 GCF_000090795.2 Amphimedon queenslandica | reverse complement strand
TCGGTGCTCAAGAGGCAGTTTTTTGTACTACTGGCTTACATTTAAGAGACTCTAGTTGATCATATGTATTTATAAGTACAAACAGACTAGAGAAAAGAGGAAGACAATTGAAGTTAAATAGAGAGCTAAGAGCTATGAGTACTGGAGATGATGATGTTTTCAATCCTGGCCCATTAGATAGATATCAATCTCGTCCTGATGAAGAACCATTTAACAGTATGAGTCTAGCACACTTTTCTGTATGGTACAATGTTGCTGATACAAATTATGAGCTAAAACCTTCCCTTGCCCAACCTAGATATGGACTAAAGAATGGTCTAGGAAAGATATATCTAAGATGAAAGCAAGCATGCTTGAGATTACCAACAATAACAAAAGAGTCTCATAGTGATAGTTACTACTATCAGTTAATCTTTGTTCGTCTCCCATGGAGAAATGAGACTCCTGATTTCATTGGAAATTTATGGCTCTGCTCAAGCATCATTTATAGCAAATAAAAATAAATTACAAGTTTTAAGTACTGAACAACACTCGTCTTTTGCTGATAAAGTACAAAGAGTGACGGAGCAATTACGTGTGCTAAATCAATGTGGCGATGCTGTGTATGCTCCTGTTGCTCCTTGTACTTCACACGTTAATTTTGAAAATAATAATGAAGGTGATGGTCATGATCCAATATATGTCTATGAACTATACCTTGATAATTTAGCCGCATTACTAGCTGATGATAATAATCATCATCAAAATCAATGCGGTCAAAATATAGAACAAAATATTGGTGACATAGAAGATGCATTGACTGCAGACTCTATCACAAGGCGTCGCTTTTTAGACTCAGAGTTTGAAGCAAGAATAGCAAGTCTTAATGATTCCTAGAGAGTCCCTTATGAGAAGATCCTTGAGTATTCAAGAGCAGTACATGATTTTCAAATGTGGACAGAGAGTCAATGCCCAGCCCTTTTCGTATGTTTATAACAGGTGGTGATGGAACTGGTAAAAGCCATGTAATAAGTGTCATCAAAGAGCATTTAGAAAGAGCTCATATTGGTGCTGGAAATGCTTGTGTTTTAATGGCACCAACTGGTGTTGCAGCCTTTGATATTGGTGGATTAACTATTCACTGGGCTCTCAATCTTCCTGTAGAGCATGTAAACTCCACTACCTAGAGAAACCTTGGAGCTGAGAGATTAAAGGATCTTGTACAATCATGGAAATATGTCAACAACATAATAATAATGAGATAAGTATGGTCTCATACTTAACAATGTCCTTCATTTACAAAAGGTTAACTGAAATTAAAAAAACCGATGACACTGATGACTAAATGTCATTGCAGTAGGTGACTTCTTTCAGTTGCCACCAGTGAAGGACAAATTTGTATTTCAAGATGGCAGAGGCTATAATCCAGGCTCAACACACTTCAAGAGGGATGAGTTCAAACTAATAGAACTAACTCAAAATATGAGACAAAGAGGAGACACAGGATATTCTCAACCGTGTGAGAATTGGTTCTCAGACAAAGTCTGACATAAGTGTACTCCAATTGAGATTGACAAGTGGAATCAGGGATCCCATTGATGTCAGTCGACCTCCATTTGTTGATGCTAATGCCTTAAAAGAACAAGTACAAGAATATATTGACCGTAGCTTTGAAAGATTTATCACACTCTACTAATATACATGAAATTGATGCAGAGCATTCAATAGTAGAGTCAACAACACTGATTCCTGGTGTAGTATCACATGAAGAAGTCCCAGAGTCGCTCATACCTTCCAATGATAGAGATTGTGCTGGCTTATGACGTAAAGTGAAGTTAGTCATAGGAGCACAGGTTATGTTACGACGCAACGTTATATGTGAGGAAGGATTAGTAAATGGAGCTAGAGGAATATTTGTGTGTTTCTCTTGGCCAAATTGAGCTGATGATCAAGCAAAGAAAGGGGACTTACTACAAAAAGTATATGTAAAATTTCATGACCCACGTGTAGGTCTAGTGAGCCA
>NW_003548772.1:4638-8088 GCF_000090795.2 Amphimedon queenslandica | reverse complement strand
TATTAATGTTAGAGAAAAGGGAACTGGGTCCACTCCATTACATAAAGCATGTTATAATGGATCACTGTCAATAGTAGAATATTTGATATCTAAACCACAGTGTGACATTGAAGCTAAAGACAATGAAGGAAACCAACCACTTCATTATGCAGCATGTCAAGGACACAAGGAAATAGTTTCAATAATAGGAAAGAAAGTGAGTGAAGATGGTCTGTCTAAATGTATGGAATCAGCAAAGTAACTGGCAGAACCAGATATAATGAAACTATTAAATGATTATTTTGAAGATAGAAGGTCATTGGTTTATGCATGTAAATTCAGAAATGTAGACATTGTACGTCATCTTGTGATTGACAAACACTGTGATGTTAATGCTAAAGGGAGGAATGGCTATACACCATTACATTATGCATGTGAAGAGGGATGTTTTGAAATTGTTAGAATTTTAACTGATCATCCACAATGTAATATTGAAGTTGAAGACAATTCCAATGACAGACCACTTCACAAAGCATGTGAATCAGGAAATGTAGACATTGTATGTCATCTTGTGATTGATAAACACTGTAATGTTAATGCTAAAGGGAGGAATGGCTATACACCATTACATTATGCATGTGAAAAGGGTCATTTTGAAATTGTTAAAATTCTGACTAATCATCCACAATGTAATATTGAAGTTGAAGGTAGTTTTAATGACAGACCACTACACAAAGCATGTGAATCTGGAAATGTAGACATTGTACGTCATCTTGTGATTGATAAACACTGTGATGTTAATGCTATAGGGTGGAATGGCTATACACCATTACATTATGCATGTGAAAAGGGTCATTTCGAAATTGTTAAAATTCTGACTAATCATTCACAATGTAATCTTGAAGCTGAAGGCAATTTTAATGACAGACCACTGCACAAAGCATGTGAATCTGGAAATGTAGACATTGTACATCATCTTGTGATTGATAAACACTGTGATGTTAATGCTAAAGGGAAGGATGGCTATACACCATTACATTATGCATGTGAAAAGGGTCATTTCGAAATTGTTAAAATTCTGACTAATCATCCACAATGTAATATTGAAGCTGAAGATAATTGGAATAACAGACCACTACACAAAGCATGTGAATCTGGAAATGTAGACATTGTACGTCATCTTGTGATTGATAAACACTGTGATGTTAATGCTATAGGGTGGAATGGCTATACACCATTACATTATGCATGTGAAAAGGGTCATTTCGAAATTGTTAAAATTCTGACTAATCATTCACAATGTAATCTTGAAGCTGAAGGCAGTTTTAATGACAGACCACTGCACAAAGCATGTGAATCTGGAAATGTAGACATTGTACGTCATCTTGTGATTAATAAACACTGTGATGTTAATGCTAAAGACAGGATTGGCTATACACCATTACATTATGCATGTGAAAAGGGTCATTTCGAAACTGTTAAAATTCTGACTAATCATCCACAATGTAATATTGAAGCTGAAGATAATTGGAATAACAGACCACTACACAAAGCATGTGAATCTGGAAATGTAGACATTGTACGTCATCTTGTGATTGACAAACACTGTGATGTTAATGCTAAAGGGAGGAATGGCTATACACCATTACATTATGCATGTGAAAAGGGTCATTTTGAAATTGTTAAAATTCTGACTAATCATCCACAATGTAATATTGAAGCTGAAGATTATTCTAAGGACAGACCACTACACAATGCATGTGAATCTGGAAATGTAGACATTGTACGTCATCTTGTGATTGATAAACACTGTGATGTTAATGCTAAAGGGAGGATTGGCTATACACCATTACATTATGCATGTGAAAAGGGTCATTTCGAAATTGTTAAAATTCTGACTAATCATTCACAATGTAATCTTGAAGCTGAAGGCAGTTTTAATGACAGACCACTGCACAAAGCATGTGAATCTGGAAATGTAGACATTGTACGTCATCTTGTGATTAATAAACACTGTGATGTTAATGCTAAAGACAGGATTGGCTATACACCATTACATTATGCATGTGAAAAGGGTCATTTCGAAACTGTTAAAATTCTGACTAATCATCCACAATGTAATATTGAAGCTAAAGATAATTGGAATAACAGACCACTACACAAAGCATGTGAATCTGGAAATGTAGACATTGTACGTCATCTTGTGATTGATAAACACTGTGATGTTAATGCTATAGGGTGGAATGGCTATACACCATTACATTATGCATGTGAAAAGGGTCATTTCGAAATTGTTAAAATTCTGACTAATCATTCACAATGTAATCTTGAAGCTGAAGGCAGTTTTAATGACAGACCACTGCACAAAGCATGTGAATCTGGAAATGTAGACATTGTACGTCATCTTGTGATTGATAAACACTGTGATGTTAATGCTAAAGACAGGATTGGCTATACACCATTACATTATGCATGTGAAAAGGGTCATTTCGAAACTGTTAAAATTCTGACTAATCATCCACAATGTAATATTGAAGCTGAAGATAATTGGAATAACAGACCACTACACAAAGCATGTGAATCTGGAAATGTAGACATTGTACGTCATCTTGTGATTGACAAACACTGTGATGTTAATGCTAAAGGGAGGAATGGCTATACACCATTACATTATGCATGTGAAAAGGGTCATTTTGAAATTGTTAAATTTCTGACTAATCATCCACAATGTAATACTAAAGCTGAAGATGTGTGTGATGACAGACCACTACACAAAGCATGTAAATCTAGAAATGTAGACATTGTACGTTATCTTGTGATTGATAAACACCGTGATGTTAATGCTAAAGGGAGGGATGGCTATACACCATTACATTATGCATGTGAAAAGGGTCATTTCGAAATTGTTAAAATTCTGACTAATCATCCACAATGTAATACTGAAGCTGAAGATGTGTATGATGACAGATCACTACACAAAGCATGTGAATTTGGAAGATTAGACATTGTACGTTATCTTGTGATTGATAAACACCGTGATGTTAATGCTAAAGGGAGGAATGGCTATACACCATTACATTATGCATGTGAAAAGGGTCATTTTGAAATTGTTAAAATTCTGACTAATCATCCACAATGTAATATTGAAGCTGAAAACAATGACAATAAATGGCCATTACATTTAGCAATTAGATCTAGATCTAGCTATCCTTCTGCTAAAAGTCATTTTACGAGCATAGTCAATTATCTTAGTAGAGTTATTAATATGTCTCAATTTAGTGGTATAGCATTATTACGTGTTGTTAAGTGTATATTGACAGGTCCTCCTGGTGCTGGTAAGAGTACATTAAAGAAGAGACTCCTCAATCAATCTCTTGATACAGGTCCTTCTCTTAGTACTGGTGTAATTGATGCAGCTGTACAAGTTAATTCATTTCGTAAACTATCACAGCACAATGCAGTAGTAACTAC
>NW_003548772.1:0-1511 GCF_000090795.2 Amphimedon queenslandica | reverse complement strand
ACTCCTCTTTAAACAAAAGATCAAGAGCAGCAAAAGGTAGATACACAATCAGTGTACACTGTGTATAACCCATCATTATTATCTGATAATTACAAGCAACATAACTTATGTACAATACCACAATTATTTCTGTTTAAACAATGCACATAATATTTGTTTATCAAAAGGTGTGTTAAATGAGACATGTGATGTATTTTTTTACAAATTTTAGAAGATATGTCTGGTAATAAGAGGATTGAGATAGACTCTGAAGATCCTTATGACAGCAAAAACACATTTAATAAAAGACAGTCCTCTGGTATAATATTTCAAATTCTTTATTATTATTATTAATATTTATATTAGATGAGAATAGCAAATCTTACTCTAGTAGTAAGAGAATTCCTACTGATGATAAAGGAAGACAACCTCAAGGTATGCGAAACAATCAGTTCACTGATTCTTTAATCAAGTAGGAGCTGACTCAGTAAGTAAGAAAAGGAAACTAAATGAAGATCACTCAAGGTTTAAAATGACTGTCACTACAGAAACACAAAGCTATGATACAAGTATAATTATTTATGTCAAATTCACCATTGTGTCATCATTATGTTACAAATGATTATGAAAATAATACATCACTTGACCTATAAATTCAATCATCATAATGTATTATTACTATAGGTGAAGATATTTCTGCAAATAAGAGACAGAAATTAACTGATACTGAAATGACTGACTATGAACCAGTTGGGTGTACATCTAATAATGAAATACAGCTTCAAGACTGTCTCAATGTTACTCTGAGTAAGTACATGTACAATAATTACTGTCAATATTATTAACAATATTGCAGGTATTGGTGATTTGGATGCTGTGTTTGAATTGTTATCAAATTCATTTAATCGATGGAAGGCATTAGGACTAAAACTGGGTATCAATTACATCACACTAGATAATATTAAAAGTGAGGAAAACAAGGTACAAGATTGTCTAATGGAGATGCTAGCTGCTTGGTTGAGAAAACAAGATAAAGTAGTCAATCCTACTTGGAAGCAACTGATAGATTCATTGAGAAAAATAGGAGAAAATGCTCTTGCTGAGGAAATAGAAACAAAAATTACAAACCAATAAATAATTTATTATGTCATACTATTTATAAATGTAAGCTACATTAATAACCAGCACACAAGAGTCATCATTATTTTTACCCCTTTTATATGCATTATTTGATCACTTGTTTTTTTGCTACACAATCACTTATCATTACACTTTTGTCACTTAACATTAATTTTTTGTTTATAAATCATAAAACCATACAATTTTGATATTTAAAATATTAAATAGAAATTATTATAATTATAATAGTCATTTCACAAATCATTTCTTGAAGGAGGAACAATCTAAAACAAAAAGAAGATAAATACATTATGTCCTCTTGACCATCTCATCCTCTCTCTCTCTCATCTCAGGAGCCATTATTCTCTCTCTCCCTTACCTTCACTTGTTGTCACCTCCTCCTCCTCCTCCTC
>NW_003548771.1:5681-8089 GCF_000090795.2 Amphimedon queenslandica | reverse complement strand
TGTATTGTGCATCATGATTTTACTTTGTGTATTTTCCTTATAAATCTAGTTATGTAAATTTAATACATGTGCATGTAACTCACTAAAGGGCAGGGCCCTTGTTTGTTTCACGATCACCTTGGTAATGGTTTGATCTTCTGCTTTCTTACCGTAGTTCTTTTCCCTCTTCCTCTTTCCCTTGGCCTGTCATTGAAGGAATGATTTGATAATGGAAAGATGGGAACTTCAACAACAATGTTTTAAGGCATTTGAAACAAAATATCATGAAGAAGCTGTTCGGTTACTGCATTTACAGGATCCTGTTGTACTTCGCAAGGATGTGCCTTACCTGCTTCGTTATTCTATAAGTAATGGCTGGTTAGATGTTACAAGAGAACTTGTCACTAAATATCACTTTGATCCACACAAGCTCTACTACCGGTTGTACCAGTATGATGATGAATCCTGTCTTTACACTGCTGCTAAAGGTAATCACATTGATATAGTGGAATATCTTATTAAAGAGTGTCGCTGTGATCCAATGAAGACTACTACTAAGTATCACAGTGTCCCTGTTCTTCATTATGTAGCTAGTAAAGGATTACTTGATGTCTTGAAGTGTATCATTAATGAGTGTAACTGTGATATAATGGTCACTGATATAGATGGTGTCCCTTTTCTTCATTATGTAGCTAGGGAAGGATTACTTGATGTCTTGAAGTTTATGGTCATGAACATCAATGGTCATATAATGGATAAACAATATCGTGATACTAATGGTCGGACTGTTCTTCATTGTGCTGTTAAACACATAGATGTTGTAAAGTATCTCATTAATGAGTGTAACTGTGATATAATGACTCCTGATAAAAATGGGGTACCTGTTCTTCATTATGTAGCTAGTGAAGGATTACTAGATGTTTTGAAGTATATTGTCATGAACATCAATGGTCATATAATGGATAAACAATATCATGATACTAATGGTCGGACTGTTCTTCATTGTGCTGTTAAACACATAGATGTTGTAAAGTATCTCATTAATGAGTGTAACTGTGATATAATGACTCCTGATAAAAATGGGGTCCCTGCTCTTCATCATGTACTCTTGCTGTGATGTAATGACTCCTGATAAATATGGAAATACTATTTTACATGATGTAGCTAGAAAAAGACTACTTGATGTCTTCAGGTACCTCATCAATACTCATCACTATCCAATGACTACTAACAATAGTGGTCAGAGTGGTACTATCAAACACATAGATGTTGTAAAGTACCTCATTAATGAGTGTAACTGCGATATAATGACTCCTGTTAAAGATAGTGTCCCTTTTCTTCATTATGTAGCTAGTGAAGGATTACTTGATGTCTTGAAGTGTATGGTCATGAACATCAATGGTCATATAATGGATAAACAATATTGTGATACTAATGGTCTGACTGTTCTTCATTGTGCTGTTAAACACATAGATGTTGTAAAGTACCTCATTAATGAGTGTAACTGTGATATAATGGTCACTAATACGGATGGTGTTGCTTTTCTTCATTATGTAGCTAGTGAAGGATTACTTGATGTCTTGAAGTGTATGGTCATGAACATCAATGGTCATATAATGGATAAGCAATATCTTGATGCTTATGGTCAGACTGTTCTTCACTATGCAGCTGTTAAAAAACATATAGATGTTGTAAAGTACCTCATTAATGAGTGTAAGTGTGATATAATGACTCTTGACAAAAAAGGAAATACTATTTTACATGTTGCAGCTAGTAAAGGCTCACTTGATGTCTTGAAGTTCATCAATACTCATCATTATCCAATGACTACTAACAATAGAGGAGAGACTGTTCTTCATCTTGCTGTTAAACACATAGATATTGTAAAGTACCTCATTAATGAGTGTAACTGTGATGTAATGAGTCCTGATAAGTATGGATGGACACCTCTTCATTTTGCTGCCATGAAAGGTACAGCTGAAGTTATTGAATATTTTTTATCAACTGGTAATTGTGATCCTTTGGCTAAAGACAATGAGGGGAGGACACCATTACAACTAGCTAAAGAGAGACAGTATGATAGTGATACTGTCATTGCTATCTTCATGAAGTTTGGTAACATTAAAATATCTCATCCAATTGATTCTTATGTTAACGTTCTCCTTGTGGGTAATCCTGGAGCTGGTAAAAGCACTCTTAGTCATGTCATCAATGATACAGCTAGTTTTACTCTTCTTGGTTCCTTTAGAAATGTTGGAGGGGTAGTGCCCTGTACTGCTGGCAGAGGCGTATTTAGGGGGGGGCTGAGGGGGCTTGAGCACCCCCCTCAGGGCTGGGCTCAGAAAAAATTACTGAAGTCCTGGACTCTTGCATCACTACCAAGCCTCTTAGCAAAGTTATCTAGCCCCCTGATCATGATTTCAGCAGTT
>NW_003548771.1:0-1841 GCF_000090795.2 Amphimedon queenslandica | reverse complement strand
TCTTTGTATTGCAGCTAAAGGTAATCACATTGATATAGTTGAATACCTTATTAAAGAGTGTGGCTGTGATCCAATGAAGGGTATTATTAATGGCAAAGGTATCCCTTTTCTTCATTATGTAGCTAGAGAAGGATTACTTAATGTCTTGAAGTATATGGTCATGAACATCAATGGTCATATAATGGATGAACAATATCGTGATACTAATGGTTGGACTGTTCTTCATCATGCTGTTAAACACATAGATGTTGTAAAGTACCTCATTAATGAGTGTAACTGTGATATAATGATCACTGATAAGGATGGATGGACACCTCTTCATCATGCTGCCATGATGGGTACAGCTGAAGTTATTGAATACTTTTTATCAACTGGTAATTGTGATCCTTTGGCTAAAGACAATGAAGAGAAGACACCATTACAACTAACTAAAGAGAGAGATAAGGATAGTGATACTGTCATTGCTATCTTCAAGAAGTTTGGTAATATTAAAATATCTCATCCAATTGATTCTTATGTTAACGTTCTCCTTGTGGGTAATCCTGGAGCTGGTAAAAGTACTCTTAGTCGTGTCATCAATGACACAGCTACTGGTTCTATTGCTCTTGGTTCCTTTAGAAATGTTGGAGGGGTAGTGCCCTGTACTGCTGGTATCATTCCTTATAAACTACAACACAGGACACTGGGTAACATCATTCTTCATGATTTTGCTGGTCATCCAGAATACTACTCCAGTCACAGTGCTGTCATTGAGAATCTGTTACAAGGTTCTGGTGGTGTGTTCCTGATAGTAGTCAATATACTGGAGAAGGAAGTAGTCAAACAGCTTCATCAGTGGCTAACAGTTGTGAGAAATGAAGCACAGAAAGTTTTTAATCAATGCCATGTTATTGTAATAGTCAGTCATGTGGATGAGATAAGTAACCCTGTTGAAAGGAGAAGGAGAAAGAAAGAAGTAAAGGAGGTTATTGTAAAGGAAAGGTGTGATAGAGTCTTCTTAGATTGTCGTAAGCTTGGTGGGAGTGGTGTGGATTCCTTCTTTAATAAGTTGTGTAGTGCCTGTGAGTCCATTCGTAGTACAAGTGGAAGGAATTTAAGTCTTTATTGTCACATGATGTATGGTCTACTGGAGGAAAGGAAAGAGAATATACTGACCCTCTCTGATGTAATGTCTGCTGGTGAGGACAATGATGATTACGTTATACCAGATAAGAGAGAAGATGTCTTGGATTCTCTACATTCATTGCACTCAACTGGTTTGATCAGTGTTCTTAAAAGTAAAGACAAGGTATGGGTTGTTGTAAATAAGAGTATACTACTAACTGAGGTGGATGGGATTCTCTTTGCTCCAAAGACATTTAAAGAACACGTTGACATTGCTAGCAATACTGGTATTGTTAGTGTGTCTGATCTGACTAGACTCTTCCCTAAATATGATCCTGACATGTTGATCTGTTTCATGAAGAACATGGAACTCTGTCAAGAATTTGGTGATCCATCTTTCCTAAGAATGACAAACTTAATAGCAGGAGATGGAGAGGAGACAGGAGATAGTGACTCAGAGAGTCAAAGAAGAGGAGAAAGGTTGTTGTTCTTTCCATGTCTTTTGTCTACTGATAGACCTAAGAAGATGACTAGTGAAGTGTACCAGTTTGGTTGGTGTCTACAGTGTACTAGAGAACATCATTTCTTTCCTCCTCGATACTTCCACGTCCTCTCATTACATCTTGCTTTTAAAATGGCTCAACCTCAAGAAGGTGACCAGTTAAAGCGACGTTGTACATTTTGGAAGAATGGACTTTATTGGTTTAATGGTCATGGTGTAGGATCACTGGTAGAGA
>NW_003548770.1:6737-8091 GCF_000090795.2 Amphimedon queenslandica | reverse complement strand
GAATCTGTGACTTTAAAGCCCCTTTGTCCAACTTGGACTGCCAGAACAGATGCTATCGCTAGTGTATTGAAAGACTATCAAGTTTTGATTGAAACAATGAATGATGTCTATGGAATAATTTATGATGAGTATGAAATGAAAGCAAAAGTAGTGGTTACTTTTTTGGAGCAATTTGACACTTTGTTTGGTCTTAAACTAACTCACTTTTTAGTGCATCTGAACAAGTATCGAAAGCATTACAAGCTACAGATCTCTTCTTACAAAGAACACTAAGCTCTGTCAAAGTTGCAGTAGAATACTACAAGCGCCAAAGGAAGGAGGAAAATTTAGACTTTTTTATGGAAGTGGTTAAAAAAGCTCAGGTATTTGGAATTGGACAACCTCAACTTCTTTGACATAGGATGCGTCCTGCTAGATATTGAGATTGTAACCAACCTCACCAATTTAGTACAGCAAAGGACTACCACAGACAAATTTACTATGAAGCTTGTGAACTAATGATTGGAGAGTTAAATAGTAGATTTGAGTAACAACATTTCTTGAAAGCAGTGTTGCCACTAAAGTTGGTTTTATTAAAGGCAGCTAATGTAGAAGTATATGAGAATGATCTACAAGAAGTGGAGCAGTCATGCTATATAGCCGACTTCAATTTTTCACAGTTAAGGACTCGATTATGTACACTTCCTGACATTATCAAGGAAGCCTGTCCTGAGGTACATGAAGTAACAAGCATTCGAATTCTATGTGATGCCCTTAACAGCCACAAGTCTTTCAAGAAAATAGTCTCTCAAGTTCACAAAATGCTTAAACTATACCTTACTATTCCAATTACGTCTGCTACTACAGAAAGCACATTTTCATTGTTAAGGCATCTACTAACATAATTGAGATCTACTATGACCAAAAAAAAGTTAAATACTTGCTTAATTCCACATATTCATAAACAATGAACAGATAAATTGAATTTGACTGATATTTGTAAATTATTTATGGAAGTTAATGATGAACGAAAAAGATACTTTGGTAATTTTTAGTAATAAAATAACTTGTTTACTTTTGTCCGTAATCTTTTAGGTAATTGTGAAAGCGCGATATCCAGGAGGGGCATTTTCCGTGGAGGAAAAAGGAGTGTGGTCAAAAAATCGGCTTGCTTCACGCACCATTTTTCCTCTCCCCCATCTCCTAGCACCACCACTTTTCTGAAGCTTTCCTGCCTCTGCTGCTAAAATCTGAATCAATGAAAATTGGGTCCGTATGGGTCGCATCTGGTACGGCTGCCTCTGTGGGACTTGTAAAATTTATCTCCATTGTAGCTCTATCAGCCATACTCTCTGGTACCAATTATAGCCAGCTC
>NW_003548770.1:2765-4238 GCF_000090795.2 Amphimedon queenslandica | reverse complement strand
GTACTGTATCAGTCATCTTCAACAACTTTATGGTACTGTTTATCAGTGAATTGATCACCAGTGATGGTACATCAAATAGTCGTACAAAGGTGGACTTGATTTCGTGAAGGCATGACTTTAAACTTTTTTGGACATGGAAACACAAGAAATTTCTGATTAAGGACTATTTCGAAATCATCTGATACTCCAAACATATTGATTGAACAGTTGTCTGTTCCTACTATTTCTCGATCATTCTTTCACGCCTTTAAGTCTGAGTCATTAAAGGAAACAAAGTTTTCAAGGAGGTATTATCTGTTAATATTCCATCGACATATTATCTTTTGGACTTGAAACTTTGCTTCACGGGTGACAACTTGGTCACCACACAGAGAACTATGGTACAGCCACGCTCATGCTTTATTTCTGAGAAGGAAATACCACTTTCAACGGTCTTGGCTACCACTTGATCATACGAAGAGAAAAGTTTCAGTCTTGTATGCTATATCCCAGTTGAGTGTGGGACAAGAAAAACTAGAATAACTTTTTATAGGAATGTGGGATAAGGATGAAACTTTTAGAGGTTCTTAGTCGCCAAAGTCCATCAAAATCTGTGAAACCTTGGGTCTCTCAACGCTTGGAAACCCTGTGAACCGGGTTCTCCCCATAAACCCAATGGCATACCAAAGCTAACCGCAATAACGTTTCATGATATCATAGTTTACATAAGCACATGTAATTGATCGCCCAAACTGATAATTCTTCTTTTAAAAGGCTAATAGAATAAGATTTTCTGATAATGATGGCCTTTATGAAAACTCGTTGACTGCAGCAGCTATTGTACTGCTTATGAGCAGCAGCAAGACTGCTTTAAGAGTGAAGAAACACAGCTGGCATTGCTCTATGAATATCATTATTTATGTCATTTTGTGACATAGCTACATTTTTCAAATTCCACACAGCTGTTTCCACTTCCGTTCCAAACTGAACTATGATATAATATAGAGTTTGACAAGTGACAAAATACCGAGTGCAAGTCCACAAGTTAAGCTCCCCAACACCGTAATGGTGCAATGTGTTTCTTTCTACGCATGCATTGAGATGACCAGAGCCATTTATTGACTTCAAGGGATTATACTAAGGGTATAGATCTTACCTATTTTAGAAGCATAATCTAATTATTGTAATGATAGGCAACAAGTTATTGAAGATGACTGCCCCAGAGCTTGGAGACATTGAGTTGGATTGTAGTGATTGCAAAGACTTTTTAGAGCAAGTTGAAAGGTGATTGTAACAGTCAACAGGCCAGCTTGAGAAGAAAAAGGCAGACATGTCCAATCAGCTAAAGGAGAAAGAAAAATTTATCAAGAATATGAAACAAGACAGGAGTATATTAAACATGCGGTATGAAGAAGTATCAGAGCTTTGAAATAAACAAAAATAAGTCGTATTGTGACTTGAAGAAGTACAATAGCCAGGACAGAGAAACAGAGA
>NW_003548770.1:0-2331 GCF_000090795.2 Amphimedon queenslandica | reverse complement strand
CTAGTACTAGCTCAGCCTCAGCTTCTCAAAGGTCACTGATAGATAGGGTATGGTCACCAACCCTCTCCGATCTTTGTGAAAAGTGCACTATTGCAACAAAAAGGCTTGAGCAAGTGTCAGGAAAAGGCTTAAGAAACCGAAAATAAAAAGTGATCCTACATTTGTCACAGCTTCACAAAAAGTTAAGGAGTTCAACAACCGAAGTTTACTGTTTCAGCTGGAAAATTCTTTTGTCTTGCTTGTTGGGTAGAACTATCATTGAAAAAGAGTGTCATTAAGAATCATATTGCTAGTACAAAGCACACAATTAGAAAGGATAAGATTAAGTGAAAGGAAAAGAGAGAAAAGGATATAGCGGAATCATGGAAGAAATACAATGAGTTGGAGCATTTTTCAGGAGCAATGCTACCTACTTCTGTGACAGTATACAGAGTCAAATTCTGCACTACATTCCTAAGAGCAGGAATACCTGTCAGCAAAATTGATAAGTTTCGAGACATTTTAGACGAGAATGGCCTACGTCTAGCTGGTAGTAAACCCAAGTCAGACTTGATACCATTTATGTTAAGTGAAGAGGTACAGGGACTGAAATCAGAACTTACGGACAAACCAACTTCAGTCATATTTGAAGGGACTTGCCGGCTTGGTGAAGCTCTTGCAATCATTGTTTTGTATCAGATGCTTTTACCATTGAACAATGTTTAATTAAGCTTGAAATTCTTACCAAAACCCTTGCTGGAGATAAAATCGCAACAGAAGTTTTATCTGTACTTTTCACTGAATATGGGATAAGCTTTTACTATTTGGTAGCTACAATGAGAGATCGAGCTGCATCAAATAATACTGCGATACAAATTATCAAGATTTTTTATCCTACTTTGCTCGATGTTGGTTGCTATTCCCATACAATTCATCAGGTAGGTGAAAAGTTGGCTACTCCATCTTAACTAAGTTTAGTAACTACTGGGTCACCTTAATCAGTCATAGCCCCAAAGCATGCTTTCTATTGAAGTGCCGCACAGGGCAATTAATAAAGTCATACAGCAAAACTCGGTGGAGCAGGTGGTGAATGTTCAACCAAATGATGTTATACTATAAACACAATTTGCAATTTTTGGAGGATAATCCTGATCTCGCTCCACCTACTACAATAAAGCTAAAAAGCATACAAAGCTGTAGTAGAAAATCATCTCTTCTGCAGGTTGAGTTGGCAATTGTAATTGCTGCAGGGGAAGCTTTTGTAAATACTACATATAAACTAAAAGGAGATGGCCCACTTGTTTTGAGTGTTTTGATATTGTTGCTAAACTTTATGCTGGAATGTCTTCTCCATACTTCGCTACACTCAACAATGTTAGTGCTACTCTTTCGTGTGGTGTTCTCAGCAAAGCCATTAAAATATTGGAATATGGGCTAGAATGTGTGCAACCAGGATTAAAGTACTTTCAAAACAAATTTAGTACTGATTTGAAAGATTGCTTTATTAACAATTACAATGAAAATGTTTTTTTTAGCTTGGCAGGCAAACCATGACATTCAATTTGTCATTAATGCTTATGCCTGTGTTATGTATGTGGCATCATATATTACCAAGTCTGAAAAGAGTAAGAGTGAACTTTTGAAACAAGTTGCTTCACAGGAAAGAACTTCAGAATTGTCAGAAGAGATACGCAAAATTGGTGCTGCATTCTTAAATCATAGAGACTTTAGTGCACAAGAAGCAGCTTATCGCTTGTTAGTATTACCTATGACTAAACTGAGTCTTGATATTCAACATATCAATACTAGTCCAATTGAGGACCGTATCACATTATTTAAAAATAGTGAGGTGCTTGGTCCTCTACAAGATGATGACCATGATGTTTTTTGTAAGAATATTATTCTGCGTTACATACACAGACCACGACAAGTTACATATTTGAGTTTGGCTGAGTTTGCTGCAAAATTTAAAGTGAAATAAGGTTCACCAGCTAGTAATGATGACAACTCTGATGTAAAGGATATGTTACCCTCTGCTGAAAATTCTGATTCAAGTTCTGTCTGAAAATTCTGATTCAAGTTCTGTAAAAGATATTAAATTGGTTGATGGCTTTGGCAAGATGGTCAAAAGAGGTACTGAAGCAGTTTTTCATTTCACAAGTATAGTAAGAAAAGTGATCCCAACAATCATTAGAGATCAAGATTAATGCTATATGTGCCGTGGTATATAGAAGAATCAGATATAATTAACGGCTACAATACATATGAAGACCATCATAGTCATGCTTTACAAGTTGTACTTGAAAATGAACGCAAATATACTGTAGAACAAATTGATAATGTGACCTATGA
>NW_003548769.1:2047-8091 GCF_000090795.2 Amphimedon queenslandica | reverse complement strand
TAAGATGAAGAAGCTGGATTACTAAGACACACACACAAATTAACAGCAGAAGCATTGTGGAGAAAAGTAAAGAACATTTATAAATATAATTTAATCATTATTGTTGTGTTGCTATGGTAACTGATATGATGTATTTTGATAGTACATGTACATATTTGTCCATTGATAATTTAAAGTTGGACCCACGATAGCCTTTTCATTTAGCACAGCTAAAAAGGAAGCTGACTTGTGCCAGTCTAGTCAAGAATGATTGGAATAATATAAATATTAATTCATTGTGTAATAATAGTTGCTATGATACTGGAGTACTGTAAAGTGATATCCTCCCACTCAGCAGAAGTAGTGGCTTCAGTAGCTGCTGTTTTTGTTGCTGTGCTAGATATGGTTAAGGAACTTGACTGGATCTAGTGATTGTTGTTTCCAATTTATGGATGCCAACCTCAGTGGTGGTGGGCAACATTACATGATTTTTTAACTAATTTTTTACTACTTGATTAGAATACTATTACTAGCCACATCCAACCACACCTTTTATTAATTATTTTCAGTTAATCAACCACAATTATAAGCATGTATGCATGTTTATTTTTACTGTGAAATGTAAAATTTGAAGTTTTTATATTTGTGTACAAGTGCATTACTTAGCAGTTTCAGTTGCAAATTGTCAATCACTAAATACCGTATACACATGTACATATACAGTATAGCCCATTGTTTTTTTTCAAAAAATGGCTCCAAAATCACCCGAAATTTTATTACATTTTCTAATACATATTGATGTCCTATGCTTTGTAGAAAGTTTGAAATGATTCCGATTAAAAGTTTTTGAGTTGTGACCATTTTTTAAAAACAGCAAATTTCTGACCCATAGTTCTCTTGCTTCTGAAATTGATAGTACCCGTGGATAGAATTTAAGGAAATTTAGTATAACAGAAAATTAGAAAAATTAACAGGTTATTTTATAAAATAGGCTTCTTGTTGTAAAGTAATGCTTTGTGATGTGAATAAATAATATTCAGTATTGCTGATACAATACTTAATACTATCAGTATTATCTCTTGATGATCAATATTGATAATAATTATTGTACATCCTTATATGGTATGTGTGTGTATAATTAGTCATTTTCTCTCTCTCTCTCTTTCTCCAGCTGGTCATTCACAGGATTCTTTTGTACTGGTTTAACTGCGCAGACATAATTATTATTTTATCATCTCTTTTATTAACATTTGTACTAAAAATTTTATTATTAATATGAACACACACAGAGCTTGCAAAAGCAAGCCAGAAGTTACAAAAATTATTGGTTCACAACAAGTAAACATAGATAATAATTAGTGATCATTGTATAGTCCGTCTAATGATATTCGCAGTCCCCAGCAACACCGTCTTTTGAATATGTTCCACCCTTATAACAACTCCCAATTTCTCCAACCACCTCTCAATGTTTCTTGACACAGCTCCCACTACCACTGGAATGATGTCCACCTGCCTTAAACTCCACGACCGGATTATCTCCAGCCTCAGGCCTTGATATTTATTAACCTTCTCCTCCTCCTTCTTTGTGACTCTACAGTCTCCAGGTATTGCTACATCTATAATCCATCCTCTCCTTTGCACTAAATCAATTATCAAAATATCAGGTTTTCTGTGATCAATATATCTGTTATTATTATTATCATTATTATTATTATTATTAGTAATGTGCTTTTATTTTGTCTTTGTCTTTTTCTTTTTTTATCTGCTCCTTTTTGAGAGAAATATATATTATTGAGAATGGAAACAAAACTGACTTGCTGAAATGGTGGAAGGTCAGCTAGAGAAAAGTTATTAAAGACTAGCTGAGGGAGAGATAGAAATAGTTGTTGAGTTGTTAATAATAAGAAATTAATTTACAAAACTCAACTGTAAATTTATGTGTGAACACACTTAATAATAACAGATAAGAGTTAGAGTGGAAGAGACAGTGAATATTAATAATGATGAAATTGATAAGCACAATATGTATGTGAGCAAGATATGTGTGATTATTGACTCTACATAATAAAAGGAGAGGGAAATAGAAAGAAATGATGACAACAAAGAGAGAGACAGTGACATGAGTGTGTGTCAGTAAGAGAGGGAATGTACAGTATATACTGGAGAAGAGAGAGAGAGAGATTGATGAGAGATCAAGAGATGTTTATGCATTAGATTTATGATATTGTAACTGATGTGTCAATAGTCCACCTTTTATCATGTAAAGTAGTGTAACAGACTACAGTACTAGTAAGATTAGTACCAGTGTACTCTGTCTTGTATGAGGTGATAGTTAGGACAAGTATTAATACAAGTTTCTTTGTGTTGCTTGTCTAGTAAGGGTTTCCTTATCTTCTTATTTTCCATTAGTGACTGGAGGATGAGTAGTATTGACTCAGTAGACAATGAAGTATTCCATAGATTCAGTTTAACTAGTGATGAGTTATTGAGGAGGAGGTGAGAAAGAGCCTGTCCACTAGTAGAAGTGATGAGTGGATTTCGACGAAGATCTAATGAGGTAAGTGTAGGGTTGTGTTCAAGTGCTTGACAGACACTAGTAACTCCTCTATCACTAATGGAGTGCTGCCAAATGATTAGTTCTTGTATTGTTTTATTATTAGTTAGTAGTACACACAAGTACTGGATACAATCATTAGTTAAAGGAGTGTACCATATATCAAGTCTCCTCAGGTTTAGTGTATGCAGTTTAGTTGATGATAGTAGAGATACTGTACTATTAGTAGATGAATAGTTGAGGTAAATCAACTCATGATTATTATTAATATTACTAATCACTTCATTACACTGAACTGGAGATGGAGAGGAAAGGGTTACCCTGTCACTGCCCAACTTCACACTCCCAGTGACTCCTATAAACCAAAGGATTATACCATAAAGGCTATGATTGTACTTATTCGCCTCGCAGGCGACTGATTAGCATGGGTGAGGACTATGTAGTTAAGTGTGTTGTCATTCATTCATTCATTCATTCTGTCCAGAAGCAAACTCTCACATTGCCAGAGGTATTGTGGTTTTAGAAGAGAGCCCCCTACACTCATGCAGGTAACTTCTCCACGCGCTAGACAAAGTTACTTTATCATCAATTAATAATTAACAAGTAAGGCATTAGGGGCGGGGTGACGAGACTAGTAAGGCACCATAGATATTAGAGTAAATGAAAGGGATCGGAAACGGACATCTTATTATACATCACTAGGAGATGGATGCGGGTTGACACTTGCATCTAGCAAAGGTGTTGGGGCTGTCTTGGAGCAAGAACTGTCGGCCTTTTGACACCTGTCATTCCAGCAGTGGTGTCAGTATACGCTATTATTTATATCAAAGGAAGCAGAGGAGACATGAATCTATCCACAGACAAATGTAGCTAGCATCATCATTTGCACTGATTATTTGTTCTGACATTAGAGTACCAAAATGTGGAGGTCACCCACTATGCTGTATAACGCTTTATTTTGGCAGCGCTTTATTTTGGCGATTTTGCTGTACAATTGTAATTGGTGGTTTTTAATTTGGCAATTTTTGTGTACACGTGCATTACTGAGCATGCGCATTAATGATTGGCGGTTTTAATATTGGCGATCCTGCTTGCAAACTGCCAATTGCTAAAATAAAACTCCGCCAAATTAAAGTGTTATACGGTAGTTTGTTTGGAAAAATGATTACTGTACAGCTGGTTAATTTTGCGGAGAAAAATTTTGCGAATCCTTAAAAAATAACCTGGTTTACGGATTAAATATTTGCGGTTTTGACAGTTATTGTAGCATTATGTATTGTGGTTATGCATGAATTTCATTATTTTGCAGATTTAAATTTTGCGCCTTAAATGGATCCGCAAACTCGCAAAATTTAATTCCCCGCAATACTATCTAAGCAAGTAACTTTTAATACATTGCTGGGTATGCAGGACAAAATATAGTTTTAAAATTATGCATCTAAAAAAATTATTGTTTTTCTTTGTTTTGGCAAGACCAATGCAACACATGTGTCTCGTATGCAAGTATGTACATAGTAATACACATATTCACATCATGTGTATATACAACACACACAACTTGCATAAACAAATACAGACATAGCTAGTAATTGTCACTGACTGACTGTATCATGTGAATGTGAGAGTTTGTTATAATGTATATATTAAGTATGTACAGAGTAAAATTTGAAGTAAAGTCAATGAATTAATTTTATTCACAATCCCTAAGTATGCATGTACACATGGCATTACATGTACACGTTCATACATAATTATACTGACTGTCACAATATTCACAAATATTACCTTTATCATGTTGTTTCTTGTCTTGTCTCAGTGCAGGTATCATAATAGGATCATCATTAATAGTCTCCAAGAAAAGAGAAGCTTTCTCATCATTACTAGATGAGTCATTCTTTATCTTCTGTAGAATAGGCAGGGACACTTCTTCCACTGACAGTATAAACTCTAACAATTGAAGTGACTCCAACATTGAGTAAACACAACTACTAGGAATGACTCCCTCATCACCAGACACCAAGGATCTTCCTCTCCAATAAAAAGTCTCAGACACCTCATATATCTCCAGCTGCTCTCCCTCACTGAATGATACTTCATCACTCTCCATTGCATGATAGTCATAAAGAGCAATAAAAACAAATTCTGCTGTTGGTTTATTCACTATTATACCAGTAATACAATAATATCAATCAGTTAATGAAATAATAACACATACTTCTTATTATATTTCTACATTTTTTATTCTCTTCTTTTTTATTTAGTATATGTACACTCATTACTGATATCTGTTCTTGTAGTTCAGCTGTTTCTCTCTTATTATCTATTAATGATTCATTCTGATCCAGTAAACCTATCATAGCATAATTATAATACAATAACACATACATATCATTCAGTACCAGTTTTATTTGTTAATAATAATTGCAATTGTTCTATTTCCATTCTCATTCCTCTTCTGATTGTGTATGATGCTATAAATAACAAATAATAATATAAAATGATAATAAAATAATAGGATAATAATATTATAATTTATAATTTTAACCTGAACTAGTATTTCTTGGTAAAGACAGAAGTTGCTGAATTTCCTTTACTCTCATTTCTACATTATTTCAAGTTATAAATTACATGTAAAGTTTTACTACTTTTACTTGTTAAAGTTTCTTCTAATTGTTTGTTTGTTTTTATTTCTTTTCTTAATTTTCTATTAATTATTGTCACACTTGTATCAGTTGATAGTATATCTGTAATATAATAATTATTCATCAATAATAATACTGGTCAACAAACATTACATTAATGTACTACTATACCTTGATTAATTACTGATTGAGGTGTTGCTCCTTCTGTTTCTTTCTCCTCCAGTCTTGCTACTCTCTCTTCCTATTAAGTTAGTTTAATAAAATAATCAAACACAAAATATTATACCTTTGTATCATGAGGTTGTTCCTTTATCTCCTGTACCTCCTCTTCCAGTGGTTCCTGTATTTCCTTTATAATACAGTATATAATGATAATTACTGACAGTATATATACACACATATACTTGTATCTTTTGTTTCTTCCATATTGTGCAGTATCCAACAGTAAGCTTCGTTAGACCATTCTTTATTAATAATTCAAGATTCTCACTCAATTCTATAATGAGAGCTCTAGTGAGAGAGTGAGGGAAGGAACAAGTGACAATGATGGAGTTTCCTTTCTTGATGTATTTTATTTTTGCCAGTTTACCAGATGTCTTGGAAACAATTTTTTTAATATTCTGTAGCATGTGCTCATCTGGTTCCCAGTCAAAGACATATGCAACTGTTTCACATTGAAGGGAAGGACTACCTCCTAATGCTTCAAACTTCTCATTTAAGCAAAGACTAATCTTTACTGTGCGACAAAACTCTTTTAATATGCCATTATATTCTGTGACATATTTTTCAGCTTTTTTGATTTTGAACTGTTCAACAACTGATTGAAGTAGCTTAATATCAATTAACGAACACTCTTTCTCTACTACTCG
>NW_003548769.1:0-2000 GCF_000090795.2 Amphimedon queenslandica | reverse complement strand
TACAGCAACGTAGAAATTCCTTTACATCATCTAATGGTGGTGGCTTGTTCTTTATTATTTTATGAACATTGTACAACATTCGACCATAAGACGTTTGTATTGAAGTGAATTCACCACTCATGCATTCAGGAATGGCTATCTCAACTATTAGAAATAAATTACAGTTTTATTATTAATAATATTATACCTACCAGTTGGTGTATTAGGTGGAGTAGGTGATGGTGTAGTTGTTCCAGTGCTTAATGTATCAGTGCTCATATCATCATCAGGAATAACAACTTTAATAAGCTTCTTATCATCATTGAAGGATTGGTCTATGAAACAAAATTTGAGCATCATTGCTGTAGTGTAAAATGGAATAAACTCACCATAGTCTCTTTGTATAACTGTTCCTAGTTTTACATTACCAGTGAACTTGCACAACACACTAGCAAATGTTTGTAGTAAACTATACTTGCTTTGAATAGCTACTATAATGGCACCTAACAGGACTTCACGTTGATTAGGAACAGAGGGACTAGCTGATTCCACTCTAGCCAATACTTGTCCTGTTATGACACCCTCTCTTTGAAGCATAATAGCTACACTGACAGGATCAGAGAGAGACTGAGAGAGGAGTGGATGATGAGTGTTGAATATATGAGTAGCCAGTACTGTATTACATTCTATGGAATACACACAGAGTCAATACTAATACAATCAGTGATAGTAACTTACTCTCTTGATCTAACTTGTCAGCTGCAGCATTCTCATTCATAGATTTAAGAGCATCTGACAATGAGTCAAAGGTAGCTCCTCCTTTACTGTCAACATTATCAGCTCTACGCAACCATCTGGCAATGCATTCAATAAAACGATCTTCTACTTTTGAGTAGTTTTCTGCAATAGCGTCCAGTGAGTCCATGAGTAATCCTAGTGTCAGTCCTAGTTCCTTCCATCTCCTCTGAGGGAAACCACATCTCTTCAACAGATTAAGTACATCAATAAGTTGATCTAAATAATGATTATTATAAATCTAGTACTTATAATGGATGCTACCAACCAATAGTCAAAGAAGAAGAGAAGAGAGAAGGAGGAGAGGAATAGTTGCTGCTCTTCGTCGCCATTGTTTACTTTTAGTTTGCAGAAAGGTTAGGGTGGGGCTGGATAAGGGCGTGGCTCATTCACTAATTGCATACCTCAAAGATGGTGGCAGAAAGTAAGGACAAGAGAACATTAAATGACCTTTCTCTTCTTGTCTTGAAGGTCCTTCACTAGCAGGAGACACTCCAGTGAGAACAAGCAACAGAGAAAGGAAGAGAAGAAGTACCAGAGAGTTTATTCCAGGAAGTGACTAAAGAAGAAGATTACGCTGACATAATTCACACGTGTCAAGAAGATAATTTTTTTTATTTTTCTCTCTTCTCAGCTTTTATCAAAATCTGGTAAGCCAAAGTTTATGTGGTGGGTATGGCTTATTATTATTATTATCATATTTAATTAGATCTACGTCTCATAGAGTTCTTGCACTGATGTAGTCAATGGGAGGGTGTGGCTAAATTTGAGCTAAACTGTCCGCCATGTTGGGTGGCAAGAATGTACATAAAGGAATGGAGAGAGAGGGGGGGGGAGGGAGGAAGGGTATTCTACAAGAAAAGAGATAATTACAGTATCAGTTATTAGATTTGTCTTTTAGGATCTTCAGAATGCAATAGTTAATGAAGTTCAACATCAAACATCAGAAATACAGCAACTAGTTTATAGAGTAAGTGATACACTTTTACATGTACATTGTAACTTTCCTTGATATCTAATTATCTATTCTATATGTACATTAAATCATAAGTACTGTATTTTAATTTTTTATTGATAATTATTTTGTACATGGACTTGTATATATGCATTGATAAAATTTCTCTCTTTATCTCTCCCCATACTGATTCTACTAATATTTACAATCATTTCATGTCCAAGCCTAATGTCCTCCAGCGGCTCAATAAACACGTAGCTAATCTTGATAG
>NW_003548768.1:5217-8092 GCF_000090795.2 Amphimedon queenslandica | reverse complement strand
CACCTCCAGTAGTATACTCAATCACATATCCATTAGTCTCTGATGAATTGGTCCAGTTCACTTTGATACTAGTAGCATTTAATATAAACCCTCTCACATTATTTGGAGGACCACTAGGAGCTAGAAAAGAAACAAAGGTATCTACTATTGATTAAAATATAATCATACCATGTAATATCACAGATTGAGTGTAGTTGACTCCTCCAATCATTGCTATACAGGTAACATTAACTGACACTCCCAGTGGATCAGGATATACCAGTAGTGTGTTGTTGTATGTCAGGACATCAATTGATGTATACATTGAGTTACTCTTCATTACTCCATTCACTATCCAGTAAACATCAGTTGAAGGATTTATATCAGTAGTTGTGAGACAATCAATACGATATTGAGTGTTATTGAGTTGTGTAATGGATGAGACTAGTGTCCAATTGATTGAAATAATAACTAGAAATACATCAACAATGTTACAAGTACATTAAAAGGTGCAGTAGCAATACCTGGTAAGGTCTGTACACTGATTGTACTAGCAGGTCCCAGTAATTGTTGATATGCTCTGACTGTGATGCTATAAGTTGTTCCTCCTCTCAGTCCATTAAGTGTGATTGTATTATTACTACTTCCCTCCGCCTGTACTGTCTGCACAGTGTCTGTGTCACCAGTGACATTGACTACATATCCATCAGCATCAGATGAATCAAGTGCAGTCCAACTGACAGTGATAGTGGTAGCTGTCTTGCTGACCTCAGTAAGAGAAGAGGGAGCAATTGCTGGAACTAATATTATTGGTATCAAAATTATTAGCATTCATTGACATTACCTTTTATAGTTACATTACGTATTCTAATATGATTACCATCAGGATGATCTGCTAGCCTGCACTGATACATTTGATCTCCAGTGGTTGATTGACTGATTGATCCACTACTGACAGTCATTCCATCCCATGTGATAGTAACAGTATAACTTACTGTGTTTACAACAGGACCACTTAAATCAGTACCAGGACAATTATTATTATTACTATTGTCATCACAACTAGTGTAACTAGCCAATGCAGTACTACCAATGCTCATACTAATATCATACACAGGAAATCCAATTTTAGTACAATTCAGTTTGTATTCCTGAGGATATACTGTCATATCATAAGGAAGATCAGCAACAGTAAATGATTCTATCTCTGCAAAGCCTACAAATGAAAATTATTACATCAGTAAGTGATTATAGTCTCCTCTTACTGAATATATTAGCAAAGATGATGTTAGTACCAGGAGTTGAACAACTAGTAGGTAGACAACACATATACTGGCCATCACCATCTGTCCCAAGAAAGCCATTAGCTGGATTTATGAAAACACTGAGACTAGCACCTGACCCAGTAGTACATTGAACATTTGCATTGTTACCACTATCACAAGGAACTGTTCCATTAGGACCAATCCATTCTCCACCATTCAGAGTAGCGCCAGGTAATGTACACTGTAAATGCAAAGAAGTTGATGTTGATCTGATACTGCTGTCAGTAAAATATGATCCATTAGTATAACAGTTTCCATTATGCCTCAGGTAGATGCCTATAAAAACCTGTACAGTTGTTATTATACACATCCAGTGTCTTACCTGAGGAAGGTGGACATGATTGACTAATAACTTCACTGACACTCAACAAGAAGACAACCACTTGTAGTGAAAGCATTGTTGACCAAAGAAATGTCTGTGGGTGTGTTATCAAATCATGTGAAGCTGTTGTGATAGCTCAGCAGATAGTTTTGTAAATAGATTTACATTGTACTGAGTAGTGTGGCCCACTCCCTGTGTGAATGTGACTACATGATGTAACAATAGCAGCAACAATACTACATGATGTTAAAGGGATTTACCATTACAACTTATACAAGAGAGACCATTTGGTGCAAATAGATCTAAGATTTGCTATGTAGTGTTAAGAGTCTGTAGTGTACATTATGCATGTACATATTCAGGAGGAAAACTATGAAACAGAAATTATCACTCATAGAATGCCAGCTCCACTCAAAAATGCAATTACTGGTATTCTACAGTGCTCTGCAAAATGTTAGCATAAGGCATGGCTATAACCATAGTAACACAAATAATTGTCTAATTGTCTAATTGGATAATTCAAAACAGTTATAGACCCAGAATGATGGTAGCATAAATATCATACACCAACACCAACACCTCACTAAGGTTGATACACCAACCCTGACCACCTCAATGAGAGATACTTACCCACCCACAGATCAAGCCACTCAGCACATGATGATCACATGACATTTATGCACACAATATTATAATAGACAAACTTCAATAGGACATACAGTAGTAGTGACAGTGCATGTTTTTACTTATAATAAACCAACAGACAATCTCTTCTCACTGCATTTTAGGGAGCATAAAGTACATACATTATGTATAATACATTCCTGTTTTGTTTTTGAATATTTTAGTAATTTTTGATCCTGTATCTTGTTTATTCACTATTGTATCTTCATTTTTGAATTGCTGTTGTTATTTGTTATAATGGCATGTATTATTATTATTATTATTATTATTATTATTATTAATATTATTATTATTATTGTTATTATTGTTATTATCATAGATTAAAGCAGGTTAATGAGGTTGTTTTATTTTGTACATGTGTATCTTTTTTATAATTAAAAAAAAGTAGTTGAACCTTACAAGGAAATGGGCTAATCTGTGAAAGAAAATTAACATTAGGTTTACATATAGTGGCAACTGGCAAGCATTGAAAGAGATACTTTCAGTCTTGCTAGTGTTTTTCACCAGAACTTGACAAAAGCTCCTAGTTAGGCATTTTCTTTATACAGCAGTTTCTGTTAGTTAT
>NW_003548768.1:0-4127 GCF_000090795.2 Amphimedon queenslandica | reverse complement strand
AGTGGACTGATGAGGACCAACAGAGACTGTCTCATTCACTGATGATAACTGGGGACAAGATGGAGTATAGGAGATGGTGTAGTATGTTACATAGCTGTCACTACTGGGAATAGCCCAGTTCACTGTAATACCAGTGGTTGAGACATTAGATACTGAGAGACTAGTTACTGGACTAGGAACTACAACACATATCAATTACACTCTCATAATGATAATAACTCACCATCAAATCTTAACACTGTTACTGTACTATTAACTGAAGGAAGATCTATATATGAGTACACACTGATGGTATAGGTACTAATTGGTGAGAGATCTGTTAGTACAATTTCATCTTCACTGGTAGATACTAAATTCCTGGTTACACCTCCAGTAGTATACTCAATCACATATCCATTAGTCTCTGATGAATTGGTCCAGTTCACTTTGATACTAGTAGCATTTAATATAAACCCTCTCACATTATTTGGAGGACCACTAGGAGCTAGAAAAGAAACAAATGGTATCTACTATTGATTAAAGTATAATCATACCATGTAATATCACAGATTGACTGTAATTGGTTCCTCCAATCATTGCTATACAGGTAACATTAACTGAAACTCCCAGTGGATCAGGATATACCAGTAGTGTGTTGTTGTATGTGAGGATACCAATTGATGTATACATTGAGTTACTCTTCATCACTCCATTCACTAACCAGTAAACATCAGTTGAAGGATTTATAATATCAATAGTTGTGAGACAATCAATACGATATTGAGTGTTATTGAGTTGTGTAATGAATGAAACTAGCGTCCAATTGATTGAATTAATAACTAGAAATACATCAACAATGTTACAAGTACATTAAAAGGTGCAGTAGCAATACCTGTGGATAAGGTCTGTACACTGATTGTACTAGCAGGTCCCAGTAATTGTTGATAGGCTCTGACTGTGATGCTATGAGTTGTTCCTCCTCTCAGTCCATTCAGTGTGATTGCATTATTACTGCTTCCCTCCACCTGTACTGTCTGCACAGTGTCTGTGTCACTAGTGACATTGACTACATATCCATCAGCATCAGATGAATCAAGTGAAGTCCAACTGACAGTGATAGTGGTAGCTGTTTTGCTGACCTCAGTAAGAGAAGAGGGAGCAGTTGCTGGTACTAATATTATTGGTAATAAGAATTATTTGCATTCATTGACATTACCTTTTATAATTACATTACGTATTCTAATATGAATACTACCAGGATGATCTGCTACCCTGCACTGATACATTTGATCACCAGTGGTTGATTGACTGATTGATCCACTACTGATATTCATTCCATCCCATGTGATACTAACAGTATATCTTATTGTGTTGCTAAAACTAACTAACACAGTACCAGGACAATTACTATTTCGATCATCACAATTAGTGTAACTAGCCAGTGCAGTATTACCAATGCTCATACTAATGGCATAGCTAAAGAATCCAATTTTAGTACAATTCAGTTTGTATTCCTGAGGATATACTGTCATATCAGAAGGAAGATCAGCAACAGTAAATGATTCTATCTCTGAAAATCCTACAAATGAAAATTATTGCATCAGTAATTGAATATAGTCTCCTCTTACTGAATATATTAGCAAAGATGATGTTAGTGTTAGGATCTGAACAATCAGTGGGTAGACAACACTTGTACCAGCCTTCTTGAGCTGCTGGTAGTCCCTGAGCAAGATAAAGATTGAGAGTAGCATCAGGTGAAGTGACATTAGTACAACGAAAAGGATCACTGGCACTATTACTGTTACAGTCAACAGGATCATCAGGATCAGCAACTCTAACCCACTGACCAGTAGTTAGACTAGTACCAGGTAACACACATGATATAGCTTCATTAGCTGCATTGACACTACTATCCCAAAAATATGATCCATTAAGATAACAGTTTCCATTATTTCCTAAATAGATACCTATAAAGCAATACTTAATTATTATGATTTAAAAATCAAAATACCTTCTTGCTGACAATGAGTTAAGACACTGATTGTACTAGCAGGTCCCAGTAATTGTTGATAGGCTCTGACTGTGATGCTATAAGTTGTTAGTTCTCTCAGTCCATTCAGTGTGATTGTATTATTACTACTTCCCTCCACCTGTACTGTCTGCACAGTGTCTGTGTCACTAGTGACATGGACTACATATCCCATCAGCATCAGATGAATCAAGTGCAGTCCAACTGACAGTGATAGTGGTAGCTGTCTTGTTGACCTCAGTAAGAGAAGAGGGAGCAGTTGCTGGTACTAATATTATTGGTATCAAAATTATTAGCATTCATTGACATTACCTTTTATAGTTACATTACGTATTCTAATATGAATACTACCAGGATGATCTGTTACCCTGCACTGATACATTTGATCTCCAGTGGTTGATTGACTGATTGATCCATTACTGACAGTCATTCCATCCCATGTGATATTAACAGTATATCTTACAGTGTTGGTATTACTAACTAACTCAGTACCAGGACAAGGATTACTACCATCATTACAATCAGTGTAATTAGCCAGTGCAGTACTACTAATGCTCATACTAATGTCATAGCGATCAAATCCAATTTTAGTACAATTCAGTTTGTATTCCTGAGGATATACTGTCATATCAGAAGGAAGATCAGCAACAATAAATGATTCTATCTCTGAAAATCCTACAAATGAAAATTATTGCATCAGTAATTGAATATAGTCTCCTCTTACTGAATATATTAGCAAAGATGATGTTAGTGTTAGGATCTGAACAATCAGTGGGTAGACAACACTTGTACCAGCCTTCTTGATCTGCTGGTAGTCCCTGAGCAAGATAAAGATTGATAGTAGCATCAGGTGAAGTGACAGAAGTACAACGAAAAGGATCACTGGCACTATTACTGTTACAGTCAACAGGATCATCAGGATCAGCAACTCTAACCCACTGACCAGTAGTTAGACTAGTACCAGGTAACACACATGATATAGCTTCATTAGCTGCATTGACACTACTATCCCAAAAATATGATCCATTAGGATAACAGTTTCCATCATGCCTCAGGTAGATACCTATAAAAACCTATGCAGTTGTTATTATACACATCCAGTGTCTTACCTGAGTTAGGTGGACATTGACTAATAACTTCACTGACACTCAACAAGAAGACAACCACTTGTAGTGAAACCATTGTTGACCAAAGAAATGTCTGTGGGTGTGTTATCAAATCATGTGAAACTGTTATGATAGCACAGCAGATAGTTTTGTAAATAGATTTACAGTGTGCCGAGTAGTACATGACTACATGATGTAACAATAGCAGCAACAAAATACATGATGTTAAAGGGATTTACCATTACAACTTATACAAAAGTGACCATTTGGTGCAAATAGATCTAGATTTGCTGTGTAGTGTTAAGAGTCTGTAGTGTACATTATACATGTACATATTCAGGAGGAAAAATGAAACTGAAATTATCATGATGGAATGCCAGGATTGCCTGCTCTGCTCAAAAATGCAATTACTGGTATTCTGCAGTGCTCTGCAAAATGTTTGCATAAGGCATGGCTATAACCATAGTAACACAAATAATTGGCTAATTGTCTAATTGGATAATTCAAAACAGTTATGGAGCCAGATGGCATGCAGCATAAATATCATATACCAACACCAACACCTCACTAAGGTTGATACACCAACCCTAACCACCTCACTAAGAGATACTTACCCACCCACAGATCAAGCCACTCAGCACATGATGATCACATGACATTTATGCACACAATATTATAATAGACAAACTTCAGTAGGACATACAGTAGTAGTGACAGTGCATGTTTTTACTTATAATAAACCAACAGGCAATCTCTTCTCACTGCATTTTAGGGAGCATAAAGTACATACATTATGTATAATACATTCCTGTTTTGTTTTTGAATATTTTAGTAATTTTTGATCCTGTATCTTGTTTATTCACTATTGTATCTTCATTTTTGAATTGTTGTTGTTATTATTGTTATACCGGCATGTATTATTATTATTATTATTATTATTATTATTATTATTATTATTATCATCATAGATTAAAGCAGGTTAATGAGGTTGTTTTAATTTTTACATGTGTATC
>NW_003548767.1:6696-8095 GCF_000090795.2 Amphimedon queenslandica | reverse complement strand
ATAGAGACAGTTATACTTTCATTTCTCGTGGTAAAATAAAAATTCTTTTGTTATTCCTATTCAATCAAAGTTTGAAATATTCAGTTCATATATCAGCTGCTGCAGCAGTTTGCTATTGTGTTAAAGCTATAATATCACTGTGTCATTAAAAACTTATGAATTTATTATAATTATTTCTTAAAGGATCCATTATAAAATGTTTTTGTTCTGAATCACATTCACACATAAATCTTGAAGTTATGGTCAGCTCAAGTAGATACTGTATATAAAAAAGAAACTGTAATCACCCCACCAAAATGCTTCATAGTCAGTCTTAATGAAACAATAATCAGCTTATATAGATCTAACTGTCATAAAAATTACTAGCAACTACGTTACTATGAAGTTTTATAGTCTAATTGAAACTACTATATCAGCTCTAACTGTCAATTAAACTGACACTATAGTAAATGTAATCAACGAAAATAAAATTATTGACATAGATCTAATGATCATAAACAGCCTACCTGTTCTGAAACTGCTAAAATGATGAAGTTCTTATCAAAAACTCAAATAGAGCTAATAAAAATTCCCTCCTGATGCATAGATATCATTCTTTCAGACAGATCAGTCAAGTTTCAATAGAGATCCACGAGCGTTCTGCGTTGATTCGCATTTCATACCGATCCGCATTTGATCCGCGTGGATCCGCATTTCAGGCTGGCCCGCCAGGAGGGGCGTTACTAGAATGCGGATCAGTGCGGATTGCTGCGGATCGTTCCGCACGCTGAACCAAGCACGTGAACGCGGCCGTCCCTAAAAAACGGACCGGACCGGACCAACGGACCATGGTAGGTGACAAATCTGTTTTACGGACCCGAATGGTCCGCGACATCTCTATTTTATGGACCACTTTGCTCACTATACCGGTAATCTTATAGATGCTAAAAATTATAGCTAATGCTTAGGTCAAGATTTACTCTTGCTGAAATCCTGCTTCTCTGTTAGATATAAGCCCCAAACCTTCAGATATTGCGAATTTAACAAATTTATTCATGAAGCAACTATGTACAGCCTGAGCCTGGTACTGAGTACTGAACTTGGATGTTGTGCAGTGACTAGTCTACAAGTAAACGTTATAACACCCCCGCTAGGGATACATCGCATTTGTATGACCGAGCCCGAGGGCCGCAGGCCCGAGGGCGAGGTCATACAAATTCGATGTATCCCTAGCGGGGGTGTTATCAACATATTTGTGTGATAATGAGTGGGCGTATCAAAGGCGCGCGCCAATGCGCATGCTCAGTAGCACTACACCTCGTGGTAAAATGAAAGCAATGGAGGACAGGAGGCTCAGAAAAAGGTACTTTTTCAACAGATTTAGGCTTTAGGTTGGCATATCTAACCTATTTTCAGGCTA
>NW_003548767.1:0-1380 GCF_000090795.2 Amphimedon queenslandica | reverse complement strand
CACAAAATGGCGGCTCGTTAATGATATTCATTGCTAAATGTACAGTGGTGGGAAAGGTCTAGAGTGAATGAGAACACATGTGCAAAAAATGACAAAATAAACATAACGACAAAGACAACAGAAAACCTAAAATACATAAATGAGTCCCTAACATTGCCAGCCTGACACAATTTTTGGTGCCAGTGATACGAGGGTCTCTGGTGAGGTTCGGACGTATGCGAGGTAGGCATCTGAGTTCTATTGCCCCATTGCTTTTAGTAGATGGACAGGAACTCCTGCCTCTGCAGCCACGGTGGCCACACCTATTTGAAAACTGTGGCTGGAGTATGATGCTTGCCCCACCCCACTATGGAGCAGAGCCTTCCTAACCAATTGAACAAAGGTTGATTTAAGTAAGGGGGAGCCGTCTACTCTCACGAACACAGGCCCCTGTCTAGCTGGGCGGACCACCATGTAGTTCTGAAGGGCAACCACTGGACAGATATCTGTTGATGTAGCACTGACGTGGACCTTGGTACCCATGCCCTTTTGGTCAGTTTTTGAAAAACGTAAACCAATTACCATCCATGATCGAGAGCCCACCCTATGGAAAAAAATGTCTGAATCGCCCACTGCCGGCACTTCTGTTCCTTTCGACAGGAGGAGTTCCCCTAATCTGAAGCAGCCAAAAAACGCAGTACATGCTACTGCCCACAGCAGGCGTGCGGTAAATTGGTCCTCCATCCCTGACTCCCATGCAACTTTGAGTTTTTCCATGATGTCTAGCGTGATTAGGAGCCTCCATCTGGGCGGAGTATCTCTGTTTTCTCTCTTCACCCCTTTAACCACGTAGGATAATTGTGGCCATGACTCACGAGAGACTACCCCCAACCTGGCCTCAACACTCAAATGCCAAAGGGCTGACAAATAGACCAAGATTGAACCGGGGCAAAGACCTTCCTGATATAGGTGGGTCACAAAACAGCACGCAGTTTGCTCAGTTATTGGGAGTGGGTCGATGCCGGCCCTGACACAGAACTGCACGTACCTCCTCTTTGCTGAGCCATAGGTGCTCTTTGTTCTTCCTGAAAGTCCCGCGACAAAAAGGTGTCTAGCCTCTGCATCCAGTCCTCTGATGTCCAAGCTGTCTCCCAATCCCACAACAGCTCGAGTAACTGTGCTGGCACTGTGCAAGGAGCCCGACTGGCCTGGGGGATGAGAGAAAAAAATAACTTTGAATTACCCCGAGACAAAACATTGGCCGCTCCATTAGAGCAGCCGGCAACATGCACTGCTACCAATTGAATTTTATGCAGAGCGGAGAGTAACGACCGAATTTTCAGCAAGTGGGCTAACAGAGAATCCTTTGCTGAACCCACTCGCAGACATGCGACCACTGCG
>NW_003548766.1:5828-8095 GCF_000090795.2 Amphimedon queenslandica | reverse complement strand
TTATGGTGTCCTCCTTCTAGAGATGATAACACGACGTATCCTCTACCAGAAGAGAGGGTAGGTCTTATTGATGGTATTAGAAGAGCCTCGTTTAGGTCTCTTGTTCAACGCTGCCTGATAGTTGAGTATAGACACTGTCCAACAATGAATGATATTATAGCTGAACTAAATGATACTATTTAAAATAAATCTGTTACTTTTGGAGTTAGTATTTGTCCTTTTTTATATTTTGATGTTTAGTTAAAATTGATTAAAAAGACATTAATTTTTTTATTAAAAAGTAAATTTTAAAATTTTATTTGAATCAAATTAAAATGTTCAATAAAGTTCTTCTAAACATAATACCCAGAGAAAATATTTTGTAGTTTCTTGTGTCTTTTTTTCTTGGCGAGTGTTAAAAATTCGTCTTTTACAGTGTGTCCTCTTATTATACTCTGCAAGTACTTAGTATAAAAGTAACAATTAATAGCCTATGGATGATAAACATGCATGTAATAATACACAATGAGTATGCCTGTGCATTCTTCATTGTGTTTTTGAGCACCTCTTCTCTCAGTTCCTCAAGTTCTTAACTTTTCTCATCAACATTCTATGAATAATGTATGTGTTGCAAGTGTGTCTTTTTTCTGTCATACTCCTCTCTTTGTAGTGCTGATATTGCTGCTCCTTGTGACGATGACAATTTATATTGTTGGGCTCTACCATCTAAAATAAATACAATATACATAAGCACATACAAATGTGCATGTACTGCTATAGATCATTCTTTCCAGAATCCATGATAGCTGTTTCTTTGATTGGGGTACATCTTTATTCATCTCTGACTCCAGTGTTCCAGTAGTTCTTGTGTACAGAGTATCTCTGTATAATATGTCTCTTTCTATGTCTCCATTTCTTTTAATAGTGTTCATTGTATGTCTCGTTCCATTGTTGATATTAGTTCATCTTTATCTCTCATTAATCTCTCTAGTCCATGTATCCTGTGCTTCTATGAGGATATTACATATACAGCACTTACATATTGATGTCTTTATCCTGTGTATGAAGTTTTAAACACATCCAATATAAAATTTTGAGTTATGAGCAAATAAATGCAGGCCTTAAATATTTGATTTTGCATGACATATACTTGTAATGATTGTGTGTCGGTGGATATTGTAACTCATTATTATTTTTATTTATTTTTCAGTGGTAGCATGGAGCCAGCATTTTTTAGAGGTGATCCTTTTTGACTAATTATGAAGAGGGTTCAATAAAATCTGGGAAGATTATAGTATTCAAAGTAAAGGACAGAGATATACCAATCGTACACACAGAACAGTACATGAGGAGTAAGTTAAGAGAGAAAGTGGGGGAGAACAGAGGGAGAAAGAGGGAGGATACATGTATGTCTTGATATATGTATTCTTTCTAATGTGATTGATTGGTGTGTATACAGCATTTGGTACTATATGTAAGTATTATTGCTTTCCAGTTCCTATTTTTGATGGATATGTGCGCTTTATTTAAACATGCCGATAGGGATGTTTAAAATTTTTAATGTTTTTACACCTTTTCTTTTTATAAAATGAATGCTCTACATGTCTCATTACCCAGTCTACTTGTCTTGTTACAATAATGCATGTACATTTTACATACAGTGTTATGTTCACTGCGCTCTTAGATTTTGCTAAAAAATTGCATTGTATATGGCATTAGTTACTTTTGATCTCTTTTCCTCCCTCTCTCTTTATAGTCATAATGGTGAGGTATATCTCCTAACTAAAGGTGATAATAATCAGGTTGATGACAGAGGATTGTACGCTCCAGAAAAGCTGTGGGTTAAAATGGATGAAGCAGTAGAACATGCTAGAGGGTAAGAAACAATAATTTATGATAATTTTTAACAACATGATGTTTTAGTTTCCTGCCATACATTGGAATGGTCACAATAAATTAATGAAGGATTACCCAAAACTGAAAGTGAGAGCATTATTTTAATCATTTGCTGTTATCTTTATCTCTTTATCATACAGTATCTTCTTTTATATGTGGCTTAGCAGTTTTTGTTATACTGCATAGGGAGTAGTCATTAATTGATTCCTTTGATCATTACACTATAATCATTATTTTGTTGAATAAATTAATAATATACTCTAATTGGCATCTTGCCATAGAATACCACAAAAATCACTCACAAAAAGGTAGCAAAAACTATTAAAACAGTAAAAGCAATGTTAGTGAACACAGCAAAAGTAAATTATAAAAAGTGAACAAAAGCTAAAGTG
>NW_003548766.1:0-2044 GCF_000090795.2 Amphimedon queenslandica | reverse complement strand
CAACAATATTGCCCCCCTTTAGCTCCACCAACTTTTTTACATGTCCCGATTACTTATCAATGGGAGTTCAGGTGAATGTAATGTCAGTACATATTTCCATGGTGTAGTTACTATCAGTAGTTCACTGAGACAACTCAAATGTGCATCCAGAATACTAACACTTCCATAGTATATCTTGACAAGTTTTTTTGCCACAAAAACATTAGGAAGACAGCTCGTAAAGCATTTAATACCATTTATCCACCATTGAGGAGAACCCTTGTCAATATGTATACAGTAAATGTTGTGGGGTCTATAAATAAATTTCAATAAATTGAGTGCTTGTAGGAAACGATTTTTCTGATAATATATTAACATCTCGTATGCAATGGGGAAGTCAATTTCATCTGGAGAAATGTAAAAGTTGTTGTCAAAGTCATCTTGTACAAAGCTACAGTCCATATATGTCTCAATTACTTCAGCATCAAATGGTAACTCAAGTTTTTCCATTGCATTTCTGACACGTTGTCTCTCTAAATGTTGTCCATCAAATAATTTATCACAGGATGGATTTAGTGTAGGCTGCAGGTTACGGAAAAAAGGTTTCGGAGTTGGATAATACTTTGGCTTCCTACAAATTAAATCCTGCTTGGTGGTATTGTATAAAAATGGTGATCTACAGCTTGAATTTGTTATTACAAATCTACGAGTGTCATTTGTTATTCTAGAAGATATAAATGCTACTCCAACAATTACACTTATTAGTACCAAAAATAAAGATCTAACATAAAATTATATAAATATAACTGACAAAATTGCAAGTAAAACTGACCTTGTGAAGTAGTAAAAAACATCGCAAGAATAATTATAATGGTCACAATAAGGATAAAAGTACAAAACACAACTGGCTACTGAAATAAGAATTAAGACAAAAGAGAACAAAGAAACTGAGAGTTAGAGAAGCACGAAGAATAGGGCAGAGGTGAGGGGTCCGTAACGAGGCAAAACTTGAAAGTGTGCTCATAGTAGTGTTGTTTTAGTTAACTATAACTAAAACTAAAACCACTTTTAGTTAGGCATATTTACTTTTAGTTAACTAACTATAACTAACTAAAAACATTTATAGAACACAGAACTAACTATAACTAACTAAAAGCAATTCAGAAATTTCATAACTAACTATAACTAACTAAAAGTGCAAAATGTAATATAAAAACAACACTAGCTCATAGACCCTTTATATAATGTGTGAGGCTCAAAACTGAGATTCCAATTAAGCTAGTTGACTCCCCAAAGACTCCAGTTAGTATCGCTGTCCAGACCCGGATCCAAAACTTTCTCCTATAGATTTCATAGGAAAAAGCCCAACATACACTGAGCAACTTTGTTGCTGGCAACATTAAGTATAAAGGCCTTCATACACGAGGCAACATGTTGCTAGCAACATTTGTGGTTACTTTGATCTTGTAAGCAACATGTTGCCAGAAATAGAAAGATGCTCTATTTTTGGCAACATGTTGCTTGGTTGCCAGCAACAAGTTGCCTCGTGTACGAAGGCCTTAAAGCCCTCCATACACCAGGCAACATATTGCTAGCAACATTTGTGGTTTCTTTCATCTTTTGAGCAACTTATTGCAAAAATAGAACTGATTTCTATTTTTAGCAACATGCTGCTTACAAGATCAAAGTAACCACAAATGTTGCTAGCAACATTTTGCCTGGTGTATGCCTGGCTTTAGATCCACTACTCTCTCTATGGCACTGTCAACGTGGGCCCACGTGTTTGAAATAAATGGTAGAGTAAAGGAGGTAGTTTACGGACACCTAACGTTTGGAAGGATCTCACTGGTCTCACGATTCCTTGGTACTGGATGTGAGGTGTCCTTTGGAAAGCAGTGGGTCTACCAGATTCTATCCATGAAGGATTTTCAGAAATTCTTGCCCTGGGGATTTTAGGAATTTTTAAAGGCTACTGGGTGGTGGAGTAGTCAGGCGTGGCCTGACCCTTGCACGGAGAGGAGGGTCAGGAACACCGTGTATATCAATCTTGTTCTGTACTCTATGG
>NW_003548765.1:6606-8096 GCF_000090795.2 Amphimedon queenslandica | reverse complement strand
TACAGAAAGGGCAGACAAAGGGAAAGGAGGAAGAGACAGTAGATGGAAGACCAATACAGGATGAATGGAGCCATTTAAGGCAAGATTCACATTCAACCATGTGGCCTTCTTCCTCATTGGATCCACAGACACAATGAACTTGTTGGTTTATAACCAAACTAATATTTGTTAATAAACAATCTCTTTCAATAATAGGACTCAAAGAGTTGTTAATAGAACGATTAGAAGTGATAATGAGAGATGTCCAAACAGAACAGAAGAGAGAGAAGAGAGAGAGTGAGCATGAGTCAGACAACTGATAATGATGTGCGCATGCGTGAAAATAATAATATGCAACCACAATATTATTAGTCTGTTGTACACTAAGTAAAACAATAATAATAATAATAATAATAATAATAATAATAATGACAATAATAACAATGATAATAATAATAATTGATACACAGTTTACCCTTCACTACAAACTTGCTCATTGGCTGTGTTGGATGTTGAGGAACCTGAGGCAGCAACAGGAGTAGACAGGGGAACCTGTACAGAAGGACGGGAAAGAGACAAGGGTGGAGGACTGTGACGCCGGGAAGTTGCCAAGTTCATTGAGAGGAAGAAACTGTGGTAGCCGAGGAAGGAGAAACAGCTGGGGGTGCTTGGGCTCTTTTCTTGGCAGCCAGTTTATCTTTAGCTTTCTTTTTATTCTGTTTAGCACGGGTTAGCTTTAAGATAGAAGTAGAAGAACTAGATGAGGGAGAAAGCTTGTTCTTGTCAGCCATACTTAGTCACGTGGTCATTTTCTTTTTATGATGATAGATACCGTAGGTCGGTTATTATATTCGCGGCTGCTTTCGCGGTGATAAAAACTAATAAAGAAGTTCAATTAAATACTATGGAAACAAATTGATTGTTGCTATGACAATTGACCACGTGTTTATACAATTACAGTGTTCAGCAGCTAATTAGCTACTCTTTTATTATTATTATTATTTTGAGCAGTTTGAGTAGAGCCATCCAGACTCCAGTTCTGTATCTGTTATCTTATTGTATAGATGGACCGCTACCTTCGAGTTCTTCGCTACAAAATCACTGCTGGTCGGTCGATCATGATTATAAACCACACCCAATTAATTTTAATAAAACAGTAAAAACACTAACTAGAATGGGTGGAGAGTCCCAAGACACGGCGAGGCAGAGCGAGTAGAGTATTTCTGAAAAGAACTGGCTAAAACAGCTTCAAAGAGTCCAAGGATTAGTAACATCAAGAAGAATAACAACTCAAGAACACTGCAATCGAGTGCTGTGCTTCAATAACGCGCCGTTTTCAATTAAAATAGCACCTAGTTGCTATGGCAATTGCTAGCCGCGGGAAAAAATCGCGAATATTAGCAGCCGCGAATATAACCCGACCTTCGGTATACACGTACCCAGGGGCGTAGCTGGGAAGGAAATGATGAGGGGGCCCAGAGATAAATGGCGCGCGAAGCGCGCCGAAAATT
>NW_003548765.1:2457-3911 GCF_000090795.2 Amphimedon queenslandica | reverse complement strand
TAGCCATATAATTCATTTTATCATGTTCATTGTGTCCCACGATCATTATTATAACACTATAAAACCAAACATTCATTGTCCCACTTACGGGTATAGAAATAATAGCTTTCTTGCTTTTCCTTTCCATTTAGCAATGTCACACATGGTCCTTTTATTGCCATAGAACATAGAACTTTGATTCTCCATTAAAAGTATTTCATTTATGACCTTGAAGTAATCAAAATGATAGCATAAAGTAGCTTTAATAGTGGTCCAGTAAAGATTTCCAGCTAAAAACAAAGTACAACCTAAGTTCAGCCATTTTCTTGGGTAACACCTTTTCCGGTTGCAAAGAAAATTCTTCCGGTTTAGGGAGGGTGCAGTTCGGCTGGAAGTATGGTAGGCTAGCAGTACTAGACTCTCTCAAATCTTTAAATTGTATCTAGGCAGCAGTATTGTGCCATATTACTTCTCATAAGCCACTCGTAAGAAGAAAAAAACTTAAGCTTCTTCAGCCTTATTGGCACAGAAACCACGCCTCTATTGATAATTGGCAATTTTATTGGATTTCTTAATGCATAATTTTTTGTTTGCTGCCTTATGCATGATCTCTTAGGCAAATAAAATTTATCAAGACAATAATATCTGTGCCATCATAGTATATACGTAGGTGTTAGTTTTTAAAGCTCTTTTGACTTGAGTCAGTGCAAAACATACACTATTAATTGAAAGCAATGCAGAATCATGGTCATTATCTCTATCATGCTGCATAATAGAGATAAAGCCCATGATTCATTGCTTTTAATAGTGCATGAATTCAAAAACAACTGCGGCGAGTCCAAGCACCATAGGTGTCTCGTCACATATATTTTTTGAGAATGGCTAACTATGTACATGTAGTACCAGTTGCATTTAGCGTTCCTGGGTACATGTACATGTGTACTAACATAAAACCATCAAATATTGCCTTGGCTTTAAAGATTAGTTTAATTACATTAAAACCAGCATAATAAATAGCTAATAATAATTAATAATAAAATAGCTAATAATAATAATAATAATAATAAATCAATAATTACTTCTTGTTAATATAACCCTGTGGGTTCTTCACTTGCCACCTCCAAGCATCAGAACACATTTCTTCAATATCCTTCAATGCCTTCCAACCCATTTCCCTCTCAGCTTTACTAGCATCAGAATATGACACAGGAACATCTCCTTCCCTCCGTCCAACAACTTTATATGCTACCTCCCGCCCACTCGCCTTCCTCATTCCACCGATCACCTCAAGAACTGAATAACCACGACCCGCCCCGAGATTAAATATCTGAAGTCCACAGTTTTTATCAACTAGATTGAGGGAGCTCACGTGACCTTTGGCAAGGTCAATAATGTGTATGTAGTCCCTGATCCCAGTTCCATCAGGTGTGGGGTAGTCCTTACCATACACACTCAGCTCTTTTAGTTTACCGACT
>NW_003548765.1:0-1993 GCF_000090795.2 Amphimedon queenslandica | reverse complement strand
CAATGATAGTGATACATGTACACCTAATACCTTAAAGGAGCACGGACACGGAAGCGCATGCATGCTATGGCTTCAATACGGACCAACAAAGGGTGTGGCATTGTGAGCCGTGTGATACAATGGATTCTGGATCTTCACTTGTAAGTGTCTTCACAGTGACTCCTTTTCATACATACACTTACTGAAGGATTTCTAGCATTATGATGCTTAGTACCAAGCCTCCAGTCCAGCATTATTTCTTCGTAGGTGAGCTTTGACGGTCGCCATTTTGTCCCTCTCACGTGAGCTGAAACACTACGTCATCTTGATTATTTGGTCTAAAAATCAAGATGACGCGCTTCCGTGTCCGTGCTCCTTTAAGGTTACTTTTAAATGCGGGTACTATTAATTGCAAATTTTGCATTTGGGTGAAAAATCACAATTATTAATAATGACATCATGATGCCATATAACTATTAGTAATAATTACTTAATTGCAATTTTTAATACCAGCAAAATCTACCTAGTGGTAAATCGCAAAATTTAGTATCTTTTTTCACTTTTTATTTTTTTAGTAAAGTCACTCTAAGGTATTATCTCACACAGGCCCACTAAGAGGAGGTGGCAGAGGGAGAAATTCTAGCCCCCCCTGCAAAAAATTACCAGGCCCAAAGAAGCAAAAGAGGCCCCCACAAACTTTATCTTTAAAAGCATGATTTGGATCCCTTTACACCAATGTGCCAATTCAAAATTAATATCAAATTATAATTATAAATATAGAGCAGTTTATACTCTTCCCTCTAGGCCCCTCCTGCTCTCTCAGTAGCCATGATTAATAGGTAGAGAGGGAGAGAGGACATAATGACAGACAGTAATAATGACAGAATGAGCAATTTGACCTTTTGAACATGCAAGTACAGTACCATACATGTACATGTAAATAAGATATAATGTACATCCAAATAACAAATACTGTACATGTACAATACACACATAGTAAGCAAAAAAATGAGAGAGAAATAGAGTTGACTCGTGCCAGAAATAGAACACAATAGCAAATTAAAGTGCCTAGTCAATGATCCATAAAAACACACTAAGGTAAGCAATGTAAGCATTTACTATAGAGTCATAATTCCATTTATTTCTTTAATAGTGTGACAGACACAGTATACTGTGTGAACTGACTCAGCATGACTACAAGATATTAACATAATTTATAGATGAAATATGGTAATGCAAATGATGGTAGTTTATATCTACATTGTATATAATGAGCGATTTGACCTTTTGAATATGCAAGTACAGTAAATGTACATGTACAATTAAGAGTAAATTGAAGAGAATAGAAAGAAAGATCCAATACATACACGTACATTATATTAATATCCCATTGAAGAAATAAATACATTACTTTTTATGATAATATCCCATGCTGCCATTACTTGTGTCTTCTTCTTCAATGAGTCCTATAGCTTTACCCAGGGTCAGGAGCCACTCCTCCATTTCCTTTTGTGTTTCTGTTGCTAACGGATACACTGTCTTCTCATCTTCTGTCACAATGTCAAATCCAAATGTTCTCAACTTTGAATTCTACAAAAAGAGAATGTGACCCGGTATCTTGGTAGTCTATGACAGGGTTTCCCACAGGATTTTGGCATAGTGCTTCTTGTCAGAAAAATTTTAAAGTTGCTCCAAAATCAGGCCAAAGTCCCTGTACCAAAAAGTTGTGGCAGCCATTTTGAAGTGGGGTGAATCCTACTTAGTAATGCTACCACGTTACTGAAGGGTCATTGGTCAAATTTCATCAAAAATGAAAAGTATTGAATTCTCTACTTTTATAATTTTTCTGATACATATACATGTACATGTACATGTTCTTACGTTATGTAGAAAATTTGAGCTGATTCTGATCAACATTGAATTTTTTAAGAATTTTAAAAGTTACTGAAAAATCGGAGCAAAGTCCCTGTGCTTTAGTACAGAGTCATTGGCCAAATTTTGCCAAAAATGAAAA
>NW_003548764.1:6600-8097 GCF_000090795.2 Amphimedon queenslandica | reverse complement strand
TAGTCCGGCCATTAGTATCACGATATTGTTCATCCATTATATGACCATTGATGTTCATGACCATACACTTCAAGACATCAAGTAATCTTTCACTAGCTACATAATGAAGAAAAGGAGCACCATCCTTATCAGTGACCATTATATCACAGTTGCACTCATTAATGAGGTACTTTACAACATTTATGTGTTTAACAGCACAATGAAGAACAGTCCGACCATTAGTATCACGATATTGTTCATCCATTATATGACCATTGATGTTCATGACCATACACTTCAAGACATCAAGTAATCCTTTTCTAGCTACATAATGAAGAAATGAAACACCATCCTTATCAGTGACCATTATATCACAGTTACACTCATTAATGAGGTACTTTACAACATCTATGTGTTTAACAGCACAATGAAGAACAGTCCGACCATTAGTATCACGATATTGTTCATCCATTATATGACCATTGATGTTCATGACCATACACTTCAAGACATCAAGTAATCCTTCTCTAGCTACATAATGAAGAAAAGGAATACCATCTTTATCAGTGGTCATTATATCACAGTTACACTCTTTAATGAGGTACTTTACAACATCTACATGTTTAACAGCACCAATCTGACCACTATTCTTAGTAGTCATTGGATAGTGATGAGTATTGATGAGGTACTTGAAGACAGTAAGTAATTTTTTATTAGCTACATCATGTAGAATTGTATTTCCATCTTTATCAGGAGTCATTATATCACAGCTACACTCATTAATGAGGTACTTTACAACATCTATGTGTTTAACTGCACAATGAAGAATAGTCCGGCCATTAGTATCACGATATTGTTCATCCATTATATGACCATTGATGTTCATGACCATACACTTCAAGACATCAAGTAATCTTTCACTAGCTACATAATGAAGAAAAGGAGCACCATCCTTATCAGTGACCATTATATCACAGTTGCACTCATTAATGAGGTACTTTACAACATTTATGTGTTTAACAGCACAATGAAGAACAGTCCGACCATTAGTATCACGATATTGTTCATCCATTATATGACCATTGATGTTCATGACCATACACTTCAAGACATCAAGTAATCCTTTTCTAGCTACATAATGAAGAAATGAAACACCATCCTTATCAGTGACCATTATATCACAGTTACACTCATTAATGAGGTACTTTACAACATCTATGTGTTTAACAGCACAATGAAGAACAGTCCGACCATTAGTATCACAACAATGTTTATCCATTATATGACCATTGATGTTCATGACTATACACTTCAAGATATCAAGTAATCCTTTACTAGCTACATAATGAAGAAAAGGGACACTGCCATACAGTGGAGATCTAGTCATTGGACTACAGCGACACTCTTTAATAAGGTATTTAACTATATCAACGTGATTACCTTTAGCAGCAGTATAAAGACAGGGTTCACCCACATGTTTTTCATCTGCATTAAAGTGATATTTAGTGACGAGATCTT
>NW_003548764.1:0-1517 GCF_000090795.2 Amphimedon queenslandica | reverse complement strand
AGAAGTAAGTATTAACAGCAAAAGAGAAGAACCAAACCGAAAGAACGAAACCCGACCGAAGACCCAGTAACACACCAGTGTCAGGGGACCACGGTAAGGGACTACGGTTCCGATATACACCTGTGTACATGTACATGTAATAATAAAAATACATGTACGTGTACATGTATTTTTACTCTTACAAGCTATAATGGCGACTACTGCCATTATAAAAATGGCTCCCATTAGCCACCCACTGGCCAGTATAGCCCACGGTGATGAGACTCCGCCCAGTGGAGGGACACGAAGCTTAGCCATGGCTCGACCGCGGTTACCATTCTCAAGTTGGTTTATCATAATATCCTGAGAAGAGAAGGGAAAGGATAAAAATATAGAATAGTTTAAAAACTAAAATTATTGTTTTTTCTTACTTCGGTTCTTTGAACGAGGGCATTGATCTCTTTCGATTTATGAAAATATGATTTCTCGACATTTTCTTTGAAAAATTTGCTGCCACGATCTGAACTTGCAAGCTACAGTACATGCAAGAATAAATAAATAAATAATATATACATGTACATGTACATGCAAATACTGACTTTGTCGTGTTTCTTAAGTATCTTTCTAAAGCCAGTGTGGTTTAATTTCTAAAATAAAAATAAGAAAATTTAAGAATAGAATCACAATGCTGTACATGTACATGTATATTTTTTAAAATGGCCGTAACTTGAAAAATTGAAGTCGGAATCAGCTCAAACTTTCTATGTAGCATAAGTACATCAATATGTATCAGAAAATGAAATAAAAATTGGGGGTGATTTTGGAGCCATTTTTTGGAAAAAACCATGGGCTATAGCCTTGGGTATTTTTCAGATTTTGGATCATTTTTAAAAATGGCTGTAACTTGAAAAATTGAAGTCGGAATCAGCTCAAACTTTCTACATAGCATAAGTACATCAATATGTATCAGAAAATGCAATAAAAATTGGGAGTGATTTTGTAGCCATTTTTTGGAAAAAACCATGGGGTATAGCCTTGGGTATTATGAAGTAGTTACTTGAAAGTTTTGAAGGAGAGAGAGATGATAGTAAAATTCACAGAAAGCCTTGATTAGCGAATTTCTTTTCCTGTTTGAGTTTTTGATACGACGAGCTTGAGAGAAAGTGTCAACTTGTTCCGCTAAGTGTTGAAGCTGGTGACTCAATTCAGACTCATGTACTAACAATAGGGAGGAAGAGGGAGGGACAGTAAATTGTACATATGTACATGTATATTGTCTTTTTAAAATTTGTACGACAAATAAATTGAGAGATGTAGAGTTCAAAATATCATTGTCAATGGAACTAATGGGTTTTTGCTTGTCACGGATTTCGTGACAATGAAACTAATGGGTTTTTGCTTGTCACGGATTTTGTGACAATGGAACTAATGGGTTTTCGCTTGTCACAGATTTCGTGACAATGGATCATAATTCATTATAATGAACATGTACCTCTATAAAATGAGTTGACTCCATCCAGTTGTCGCTGTATCTCATC
>NW_003548763.1:6326-8100 GCF_000090795.2 Amphimedon queenslandica | reverse complement strand
GATTTTGCATTTTTCAAAATTCATAAAAATAAAATCTGTGAAAATCAATTCAATATGGTTCAAGATGGTCGAAAAGTAGAAAACCACAAAATTAAAGCCACAACATTGACAATTGAATGGATCCGCAAAATTTTCGGGCCATGAAAATTTTCCACTATAAGGTACATTTTACCACTAATTCAGGGAGTGCCATACTATTTTGCATATCTAAACTTAAAGCACTCACATAATCAGGATCTAATGAATCCTAAAACACATGTAAAACTTTTTGCAATTCTTTTCATTTGATGGATTTCATGCACTACAACATAAATTACAAAAATGTTTGTTGGATTTGTCAAGTATTCTTGTTTGATAAAACTTTTAACGACAAAATTTTTGGTCCACATGGACAGAAATGACAAAATTTATTGACAAACTTTATTTTTGACAAGAAGTTAAGATTTTGACAAAATTTTTGACAGATAAAAATTTGGAGCTATACAGTATAACATAAACTGTTTTACTAACTGGTCTAATACACACTACAAATATACTATTAATTATCAAGTAAAGATTGGAATGCATTTTTATTGTAATTATTTACATTTAAATATCTTACTTTATTCAGTGATTTTCTTATCATTTCACCCTGACCATGGATTGGGGTCTCATTATCTTCCTGTTCTTTTTTAGTTTCTGTATTGAAACCAGGTTGTCTAATGACAGAAAAAATAATAAAACCTATGCTGTGACAAAACTTACATCAGTTTCTATAAAAAGCATAGTTAGAACAGTCTATATGCAATAATGTTAAAATAATAATTTAAATCATGACTCTTACCTCATTATCACCATTAAGGCCTTTATGCTATAAAATGATCATAAAAAATCAATATAAACATGCTTGTTATTACTTACAGAATATTTATCATTCGATTCCATTTCATTTAAAGTAAATTTTTGCTTTTCTAATAAAATTAATTCTTAAAAAATAATAAATAATTAAAAAGAAGATAAAATCTACTCACTTTTTCTTCTTTTCTTTAAGTATACTTTTACTACAGCAATAACAGTAATTATTATCAGTATTATTAGTACAGTACCACCACCAATAGCTCCAGTAATAATTGCTATAAATATTAAATATACAATGATTGTACATTGATCATTTTATATGTACTGATAAACCTTTTGTAGATATTAACGATGAAGTAGCTGTTCCATCAGTACTAGTAGATGATAGTGTAGGATCAATTGTAGGAGTAGTGTCTATATAATAATAATGGATAATACATATGTTATAACTGAATACTTACCAAATGCTAGTGTAAATGGTTCACTAATACCAGCCTCATTACTAAATACAATACTGATATTACACTCTTCATATAGTGGTACTGGTACTGATCCTGTTATATTTCTCGGTTGTGCAGTATATTCTACTAGCTCAGTAATATCATATACAACACCAGTCTCATTACACTGTATAGCAATTGAAGCATTCTCAGGAGCTTCACCAGTACAGTCCAATGTAATCTATAATATAATATAATTATTATAATCACTTATAAAGAATCACCGGTATATTAAGAGAAACATTAGCAGTAGTCTCATTAAATGTTATTATACTGAAACCAGCTTCTTCAACTGATCTTGGTACTAAATAAACATAAAAAAGTTATTCAGTAATTATTGTTTATTGTACCTCTCTGATATGAGTATGTATCATTATCAGATATTTCTTCTCCTAAATCATTCACTCCAGTTATAACGTATGTATAACGATGTCGAA
>NW_003548763.1:2930-5144 GCF_000090795.2 Amphimedon queenslandica | reverse complement strand
TTATAAAACATGGCTGGCCCCAATTGAATTTAAAAGACTATACCCCACAGCCAAGAACAAAAGACTAATTTATGTTTGCTTTAAAGAAACGATGGTTAATTCTAGCTAAAACTACATAGCCACAAAGTGAGATTTGAGAGAATGAGTGACAGACACTAAGCAAAGCTCATATGGCAGATAGTTTTTCTGGGAGAAATTTTGCATTTAGATATAAAACATGATTGATTCCAATATAAAACTTCTGACATTTTAATTTTAAAAGAATTACATGCACTTATACTATAGTATACCATAATATTGTATTCACTAGTCATGCATAACATAAGATTACATTAATACTGATATTCAGTGATATTTGTTGTCCATCAATTACTGGTACCACTGATACAGGAGGAGTAATAAGAGGAACTGAAAAATACACTGTGAACATATATAAGAAGCCACAATAATGCTAACCTGTTACATAATAAAAACCAATGTCATTAGATGAACCTATTCCAGCATCATTAATAGGAGAAACTGATACATTATTTAATACACAAGGATCTGGATTAGTATCTGATAATGTAATATTAGTATTATCATTAGTAGTAGTAATATTCACTAATCCATTGACTATATAGTATCCAGTGATAGGTACATTATCCAGTGTATAAGGAGCTGTCCATGTTAACAATACACTGGATTCATTAACAAAAGTATAAGCCAGATCACTAACACTATCCAATAGACCTAAATAAGTGAATAATGACACAATTAAACTGATACATTGCTATACCTTGTATTGTTAATGAAGCATTATCACTTCTTTCACCATTAGCAGTACAGTGTATATTTGTATTATTATTGATTTCTCTTGCATGAACTAATAGCTGTCTTGTTTTTATTGTTTCATTAATAGTGATTTGACCTAACTCAGTAAATCCTCGGTCTTGAATTGGTTGTTCAAATGCAACAATGTTGTCAACAAAAAATAGGATTATAGTGGACTTTCCATATGCTTCACAAGTAAAGGTTACATTTGAATTGAGACTTGTATTCAATGATACTGGTTGAGTTACAAAAGCTGTTAAAAGAAATCACTTAGTTTACACATGAAGTTAGGTATATGCATAATATGCAGTGCTGCTATTCAGTTGGTTCCAAACTTTTTTCCTTGTATATAGACCCCCTAGGCGCTAAGACTATTTATAATTACAATGACGATATTCATTCATAATAATTAATTTTTCATACCATATAGCTGGAAATATTTGCTGGAATTTAATTTGCTGTTTGCTGTTCATCATAAAAATGCACAATTTAATTCCGCAAAGTATTATAAGTAATGGGTGCATCAACAGTTCATGCCTACACCAGCAAAATTAAATTCTGCATTCATTAAAACTAGCTCTATTTGTACAAAATCGCAAAATATAATTCCCGCAAACTTTTCCAGTTATTCATATCTTTCCTTTGAATGATATTGCCGATTTATAATGATATTCATTGGGATACCGTAAATGAAAAATTCTTCAAGCCGCCATTGTGGAGGTATACTATCATTAGCTACAATGGACCGACAGGCTAAAAACTGTCAATTCTACTTCTCCACATCACTCCAGTGGCTCTAAACAGTTGCAGACTACTGAAAAGAAAGATAAAGGTTGCAATTTTTTACTTTTGAGGCTATAACTGCTTGCTCTTCTTACAAAACGGCAGAAAGTGTATTGAGCTCCATTGGAAATAGTGCAGCAATACCTCCACAATGAATATCATTATAAATTTGAAACGTCATTCACAGGAAAGATATGAATATGGTATACAGTATCCACCCACAATGTAAATTACTGACGGCAAGAAGCAAAAGATCATGGTGGTGACACCCCTGGCCATTTTTCTGAGTGCTACAAGGTGCTAAAGGCTCACAAGTGGCATTTATGGAATGTATGGAGGCCAGTCATGCTATACATAAATAAAGAGAAGCAACTAAAACAGCATGAAACTTCCATTTTTCGTTGCTACATGCATGGGTTATGCATGAGCACAGTTACAAATCGCTTACACCAAACCCTAGCATGTGATTTTGTATACATAAAAAGAAATTTGTCAACATATGATATCAGTGTTGCCTTTAAAAGTTTGACACGCCCTGCTATCAATTTAACCATAGATATTGTATGTAATGTATGATTTAACCATAGATTTAGCTTTGACATGCTTGGGCCGGTGGTA
>NW_003548763.1:0-2487 GCF_000090795.2 Amphimedon queenslandica | reverse complement strand
CTTAATAAGATGCTATCTTGCAGAGTATATAACTCAGCCAGTATCACTGAATACAAGTCTCAATTCAACTGTGACCTTTACTTGTGAAGCAACTGGAGTATCTGTGATACTATTTTATGTTGATGGCACTGCTGCATTTGAACAAACAATTATAAACAGAGGATTTACAGAGTTAGGTCAAGTAACTATTAATGGAACTATAAAAAGAAGGCAGCTATCAGTTCATGCAAGAGAAATTAATAATAATACAAATATATATTGTACTGCTAATGATGAAAGAAGTGATGATAATGCAACATTAAAAATACAAGGTTTATTAATTAGTTTACTTGTGTCATCATTGATTTCTGTAGGTCTATTGGATAGTGTTGCTGATCTGAATTATACCTTTATTAATGGATCCAGTCTATTATTGACATGGACAGCTCCTTATACACTGGATAACGTACCTATCACTGGATACTATATTGTCAATGGATTAATGAACATTACTACCACTAATAACCATACTAATATTACATTATCAGCTACTAATCTTGATCCTTGTATATTAAATAATGTATCAGTTTCTCCTATTAATGATGCTGGAATAGGTTCATCTAATAATATCAGTTTTTATTATGAAACAGGTTAGTCCTACTATGGCTTCATGTATATGTTCACAGTGTATCTTTCAGTTCCTCTCATTGCTCCTCCTGTATCAGTGGTACCAGTAATTAATGGACAACAAATACTGATGAATATCAGTGTTTATGTAAGTGTATTCACTATGAATTCATAGACAATGCACAATGTATTATGTTTACATAACTTTATAATTCACCTTCCCCCCACACACATAGGTCAGCACAATATGCAAAGGAGAGTATCCTAATAGTATAATAGTTAATATACTGAATACTGATAGCACACTAATAAATTGTACCAGTATACCAACACAAGTTAATGATCAACTGATGATTGTTGGAAGTACATCAGTCACTAATTTAAATACATTTACTGTCGATGTATCATTAAGTAATAATGGAGGAATATTTAATAGCATGTCATCTTTTGGATTTAGTAAGCAAATTATTTTTTAAATTCTAACTTGCGTTTTATGTACGGTATATGTTTTTAGGTTTTCTTGGACCAGTCACTAACATTAACTCTTCAATTGACAACTGTTCCACTATTAATATAGCATGGACTGCTCCTACAGTTGATGATAGAGTACCTATACAGCATTACATATTGAGGATATTTGATGCTATTACTGGTAGTCTAGTGGATACTGTATCAGTATATGATACCACTTATCAGTTTGTGAATAATAATTTATTTATTCATCGTTATACATATGTTATAACTGGAGTTAATGAATTAGGAGAAGGAATATCTAATACTGATACATTCTCATATCAAAAAGGTACATTATATTTATAACTTATTATATTTATTACATTGTTGTAGTACCTAGAGCTATCCAGAACTCATCACTTGACGTGCTTTATTATACACAAGATGTGGTTATAATCCAGTTATATTTTCCAGTATGTTATTATTGTTATAATAATTATTATTAATTTATAGATTATTCTGAAGTGCATTGGTGAAGCTCCTGAATATGTTACAGTTACTGTGATTTGTAATAAAACTGATAGTAGTACAACTTACCTAATAGGGAATATGAATGATATTACAGGATTAATATCAGTCCCTCAGTATCAACAGTGTAATATCAGTATTGTATTTAGTAATGAGGCTGGAGATAGTAAGCCATTTATACTAGCATTTGGTAAGTTTGTATGCGTTTATGTTACATATTAGAGTATTTCATTTAATCTATAATTTATGATTTTATTAACAGATACATACCTTCTTTCTCCTAATATTACTAATGTCACTGACACCACCACCACTACTACTACTGCTACACAACTATTATTTTCCACTACCACACTTGCTTCAACAACTCTTAATGTCAGTACTGGTTAGTATGATATGTATATAATACATGTATTACATTTGTCATTATATAGTTATCACAGCAACATCACTAGGCATTGTTATTATATTGTTATTACTAATAATAACAACTCTTATTGTGCTTGTTGTTACATACAAAAGAAAGTTATACAGTAAGTATATGTAATAGTTAATACATGGGGCGGAGTGTTCTATCTGATTTATCCGCACGAGCTTCTGGTCGAGTCGCTAAAAATAGCACATGAGGCCGAAGGCCGAGTGCGCTATTTGTAGCGACGAGACCGGAAGCGAGTGCGGATAAATCCGATAGCACACGACGCCACATGTATTAATTGTTTTAGTGTATAGTTCCAGCAAAGATTGCACGTGCTCTGCTATCACTGATATCACACTGCTGCACATTAAATAAATGAGTGTGCTATTTATAATATCACACTGCGGTATTGGTGGGAGTGTTCTGTGGGTTTTATCACAACTGTTAGGCCTTTGATCTTTGCTACAACTATACATTAAGTATTG
>NW_003548762.1:6677-8102 GCF_000090795.2 Amphimedon queenslandica | reverse complement strand
CAGCGGTGGGATAGTTCTCAAATGGTTGTAGAGGAAAGACCCACTATTGTATCTCTGCAAGAGAGAGAGACTAAAGTTTATAGTGTCTGGTGTGACTGTTTATGTCGGATAACAGTCGAGAGAATCAAGGGCGGTATTCTCTACGGGACTTACCAAGACACGACTACAGAGGACAGTTGCGAGGATTACATATTTTCAGAGAGAGTTATACTTCAGTTGATACGGAAGACTGTACTGAAGTGGAAGAAAGTCTTATTACAGGAGTTAGTGATCCGATGGAGCAATTAGCGGCAGCTTTGGCAAGTTTAACAAAGCTTCAGGAGGAGCAGCAACATCGTTGGGAGGAGGCCCAGAGGCAAGCTGAAGAACGTCGTCAAGAAGAGGAGCGACGAAGAGAGGAGGCTCAGAGACAAGCTGAAGAACGTCGTCGAGAAGAGGAGCGACAAAGAGAGAGACATTATGAAGAGATACAGGCCATGCAGGAGCAGCATATGCAGCAGATAGAGATTATGAAAGGAGTTCTAGCAGAAAGAGAAGGGAATAGTCCTCATTTAAAAATATCACCATATCAAGAAACAGAGGATATCCAAGACTTCATTGAAGCATTCGAAGGTATTATGAAGATACAAGGGGTGAATCGGACAAATTGGATTCTACGCCTGACACCGTTACTAAGTGGCAAGGCTAGAACTGTTTGTACCAATCTGGGAACTACTACTGATTATGATGGAGTCAAGAAAGCTATTTTGGAGCATTATAACATCAACACAGAGAGATGTAGAAGAAAGTTCAGGAGTCATGTTTGGACAAGAGATCAAGATCCAACTGATTGGATAGCTAGAGGAGTCAAACTGGTGAAGAGATGGTTAGTACCAGAGAATGGAATGGAACAGGTAGTTAACAAGATTGCAGTAGAGCAGCTTTTAAATGGGTTACCACAAGAGATGAGAATCTGGGTAACTTCTCAGAACCCAGAGACACCAGAGAAAGTTGGAGAGCTTATTGAATCTTATGATACAGCTCATAGTTGTTTACCACAGAGGAATAGACCAAAGCAGGATCATGGTCGGTCAAAGGAGTTCCCAAGGAAGACTGAAGGATCTACTGGAAACAAGAAGGAGAGAAAGTCACCTTCAGAGATTACCTGTTACAAGTGTAATCGCAAGGGGCATATAGCAAGAAATTGTACGGAGAAAACTCTACGAGCCAAAGAGAATGCAGAGGAAGTCATTTGGCATGGAGAAGGAAAGATCAATGGACACAATGTGAAGCGAATTCAGATAGACAGCGGAGCATCGAGGACTGTGGTTGATAGGAAGTTTGTAGCATTGAAAGACATAGAGAAGGAGACGATTGGAGTTACTTTTGGGAATGGAACTTATGGGGAGTATCCACTAGCATCAGTTCGGATAACATTTGATGGAG
>NW_003548762.1:0-2175 GCF_000090795.2 Amphimedon queenslandica | reverse complement strand
CTTTTATTGCAATCAATTTTCACATTATTAATTATCATTATTATGATGCTTGCTATTCTAAGCTACCCAAGGCCAACGTGAAGAATCAATGATGTGAAAACAAAAAAAAATTAAAGTGATACACAATCTCTATTTAACGTATACTATAAATGTAGTAAATGTACTTCATTACATGGACATGTTTACATAGTGAATTAATTTGTTTCTCAAAAATGGAGCAATATTTCAGAGTGTATTTTGGAAACTTATTTCTAGAGCTACATGTACATGTGTACATGTACCTCTAGAAATAAATTTTGTGAGATCAATCTAACTAAAAATGAGAGTCTTAAGGACACCTAAGCTAAGTATGAGAGACCAAAAGTCTCCTAAACTCCCTCTAGATCTACATGTACCCAAAATAAACATGTATGGCTTTGGATATTTTTGGCGTTTTCTTAAAATGGCTGTAACTTGAAAAATTGAAGTCGGAATCACCTCAAACTTTCAACACAGCATAAGGACATCAATAATTATGTATCAGAAAATGTAATAAAAATTTGGAGTGATTTTTCAGCTATTTTTTGGAAAAAACCATGGACTATTATAGCCTTGGGCATTTTTCAGAATTTTGTCATTTTCTTAAAATGACAGTAACTTGAAAAATTGAAGTCGGAATCACCTCAAACTTTCTACACAGCATAAGGACATCAATTTGTATCAGAAAATGTAATAAAAATTTGGAGTGTTTTTGGAGCCATTTTTTGGAAATATTATTATTATATAGCCTTGAGTATTTTTCAGAATTTTGGCATTTTCTTAAAATGACAGTAACTTGAAAAATTTAAGTCGGAATCAGCTCAAACTTTCTACACAGCATATAAGGACATCAATATGTATCAGAACATGTAATAAAAATTATGAGTGATTTTTTAGCATTTTTAAAAAGTAGTAACAGCTAGTGTACATTGTCTTACCAGGTCATTGAATATGTCCCTCTGATGAAGGTGTATTGTGATCAGTGTCTCGTACTTTACTCTGTCAATCTTGTTCAGTTCTTGTGTCGTCATTTCAATGAGAGAATTGAGCACATCAAGGAATGCTTGGTCAGTGGCAGCCATTATCTTCTTGTCTGATTGAGCATTCTTCAGTGCATTAGTTGAGTCCATTGTCCAAATGATCTGTAGACCAAGGAGACCAATCTATAGCCACAGACAAATAGAAAAGAAATAATAATTATTAGTATAGAATTCCACTAATACATTATACATGTACTGTATATGTGGTGTGGTGTATTAATTATTATTATTTTTGTGCTCACAAAATTTAAACCACCTCTAATGCAATTCTATTGTAGACACAACACAACAATTGGCTCACATGAATATTAATTTTTGTACAGGTAGTGAAGGTGAGAGACTGTATGAGAGTAGAAATGGGATTAGTAATTGTGTTAATGAGTGAGTATACTGTATAGTAGAAAACTTTCATGGCCCAAAAATTTTGTGGATCAGTTCAAAAATCATTTTCCTGGCTTTAATTTTTGTGTTTATCTACCATTTTGAACCGTATTAAATCGATTGTTGCGGATTTTATTCTTGTGAATTTTGAAAAAATGTGAAATCCATGAAAATTTTGGGCCATGGAAATTATCCGCTATATGGTATTACATATTGCAATACTGTTATTGTTCAGAATAAGATTGAGACAATAGCTACACTACTATCACTAACAGTGTACATGTACTAGTGTATAGTGTATACCTGTATAGTGTGTGAGTCTGAAGCTTGTCCCAGTATCTCCAGTAGTGCTGGATCAGACACAACGAAGAACCGAGGGAAGATGAGCCTCTTCTTCTCAAGGAAGCCAGTTAATGATTTCTGGCAGAGCTCCAGTTGCTCCAGGAGGTGAGGGAGTGTTGTCCCAGTGTTTCATCCCCCACACAGCACTGGACCACGTTAGGGACCTCATGAGCTTTGGTCATTATCTTTATCCAGGACTTGTCTATACTTTGAAACCATTTAGCTTCCTGTAGAGTAAAAATTAATAATTTCAAATTGAAATAAATTCAAATTTCCTATGCATTACAAGTATGTGTATATGCATGAGAAAAAATGGAGGATCCTCTCCTAGTCATTATTAGTAATATAAAGTTTGTAAAAATCCAATTTTGATTAGAATCAGTTGAAACATTAT
>NW_003548761.1:6743-8102 GCF_000090795.2 Amphimedon queenslandica | reverse complement strand
GGACCAGTGAGTAGTTAGTATTGATGCTGCAAATTGATACATCACTGCTGATGTAATGAGTAATGTTAGTAGATAATACCACTATAGTATCCTGGGAAATCGGGTTGCTGTTGTTACATAGAAACTGCTCCAGTTCATTGCTCTTTGTGATACTGATCACTTTAGCCTGAGGGATGGCAAAAATTCCAGGAGATGAGACAAAAACAAAAACAGCAAAAAAGAAGCAAAGGAAGAGAGACAACATCTTCTCTGCACAGACTCAATAGAAATATGCATGGGTGGGGCACGTGACATTACTTTCAATATCAACAAAATCAATAACTAGTATCATATCTTTTGTATGAAAGCAATCAATCTATTATCATTTTTTCATAAAAAAGATAAGGAAAGTATGGACAAATATCCAGAAATGTTTTCACTGGAAAGACTTGAGTATATCAAAAGTTGAAAGCAGCTTTTTAGCTGCATACCAAACATACATTTTTTATAGCTAATGCTGCTGCATAGAGCTAATAAGGAAGCATTTACTTATGTTCTAAAACAACCCTTCAAGGTCCTCACATCATTGATCATTCATTAGCATAGTAAACATCATCTTCATTGTTTGAAAGTGAAGGTGGTGCAAATAAATGGACTGTAACCACAGAACAATAACAAAAACATTAGTACATCATTAAAATAACAGCTTAGTGAAACTAAATTTCATAAAGCTAGTTTACTGTTGACTCAAGGGGATTGGAATTACTAAAAATGGGGGAGCAGATATTTTCAGAGCCAATTTTTAAAGTCAAATTTTACATTAAAACTGTCTAAATAATAGATTTTGTGAATAATCTCTCTTAACCTCAGTTCAAAAGTATTCCTTTATTTTAAAAAATAACAAGAAGGTAAAAGTACTAATTAATCCAATCCAGCTAGCCATGGTTTAGTCTCAGAGATAGCTATTACATCAACTTTGAAGTAAAGACAGTTCCTCCTGTCATACAATGGACACAAATCACAATGAGGAACAAAATGAGACACTCCCCATTCTTCAGACATTTTAGCCTCAGTCAAAAATTTACACTCTTCAGGTGTAAAACTATTATACGTGATAAAGACAGTCTTGTGATTAGCATTTTCTGTTTGATTCAGTAAGGTAACTTTTACTTTGCCTTGAAATGGCCACTCCAGTGTATCATCGTACTCTCCAGGAACTAATGAGGCATAGCAAGAAATGTGTGTGCCTTTAGCACTATCTCTTCCATTAGCATATACATTGAGTATCATCTTGTAGCCTCCAGGTGATGAGTAGAATGGAGGACTACGCCATATCTCATTGCAGCATCTCTTACTTACGAAATCAGTTAATCTAAATAC
>NW_003548761.1:0-2750 GCF_000090795.2 Amphimedon queenslandica | reverse complement strand
AGTACAGAATGGAAAGTATAGTTACATTGTATAGCTTTAGTTCAAATTGTACATGTACATGTATGTCATGGTTATATCAATTTGCCTCCTTATAATGAGCGATTTTAATCTTATTCGAACGTTCTCACACACATGTACATAGGATGGCTGGCTATTGAAGTTACAATAAAAAATAGACAGCACATTTGCCGTACATGTATACTCATGTACAGTAGGTACTTATAAAAGAAACTGAATACCTAACATTCATTGAAAGTTACACAACAAAACAAACACATGGACCTTTTCTTTTTCAGTCAACGCACTTAAGAAACAAATAATATCATTACCTACAAGTCGTGTACAAACTATCAAAACTATTTCACCAATTATAAACAAATAGCTTTTTATACTCAATTAATAATCATGATACAAGCCATGGTTTAGTCACAGAGGTGACCTTTGCACTGACTCTGAAATATTGGTAACACAAAGAAATATAGTTAAAGTCACAATCAGAATGAGCAATGAATCGATCTTCCCCCCACTCTTGCAAAACCAATTTTGTGACCCTTTCCTGCAATCCTTAGGAGTTGAGTGGTCATACTTGATAATAAGCTTTAAGTGATTCTTATCTTCAAGTTGGTTTAGTAGCTCTACTGTGACTTCTCCTTCAAATGGCCACCCCAGCTCATCATCATACTCCCCAGGAACAAGAACAGTATAACAAGACATGTGAGTGCCTTTTCCTCTGCCATGACCATTAGCATATACACAGAGCATCATCTTATAGCCACCTGGTAAGGTATAAAATGATGGACTATGCCACACCAGATCATAACATTTATGGATGCATGCATCATTCATTTTGAAGACATGAGAACTTGAACTACCAGCGCATTTCATACCAGCACATTTCATCTGCAGAGTATCAACTCGTTTGATTGCCATTTGTAAGTGCTCTTTTATGGATTCTTCATTATGCTTTTCTTGCTCTTCCCTTTTTTATTAATTTTTTGCATCCTAAATTACTGTACTCACAGTAAACAATAGCTTTAGGACGTTTTTCATGATGTTTGAACCAAAAGCGTTCTTCAATAAATTCACAACCTTCATTGCAGCATTTGACTGGGCAGGAATAACACCTGTCAAGATGAGCACTGCTTGTTATGATGTCATGAGGACCTTCTTTCTTACAATACGGACAACTGACTATACGCTTTGGACAATCTCTGAGGTGAGTTTCCATTTCCCTACAACAAATCTTTTCCCCACATCCCAGAGAGCAGTCGACCATTCGATAAGGACAGCCCATGACATGTGCTTCAATATCACCAAGAGTTCCTTTCCAGTCAAACTCCTCAATAATGCATTGAACTTTAAGGGCCTTTATCTCACGCTCCATCCTTCCATCTTTAAAGTAGCTTCTTGAATCCAGTAGCTTACGACAAGCAGGACAGCTGAATGTTCCATTCATTGAGGATTTCTTCCTGTGCTTATCCAGACAACTCTTACAGTAGATGTTATAGCAGTAGGAGACTTGATGAGGATCACGTGACACTAAAGTACATATGAGACAGATGTAGTTGCCTGGTGGGTCACCATCAACAAAAGTATAATCATATCCACCGTAAGAGCTATCTGGATCTTTAAAACTCTCCACAAATGAGCTCCCAAGATGGTCATTAGCAGCAGCTCTTAAGTTTATTAAATAATTATTATTACTTAATAACCAGTACTCTTTGAATGAAAATAAGGATGCATAATATTAGTATTTAAATGCAAGAATGCTTTCACCTTGTTGACACAGCTGCATTGCTGCAGCTTATTCACTCAATCGTAAGTCTTTCACATGTTTGGACTAAAAGAAAGTGTCCCAAATATATACTGTACTCGTAACGCTCAGGAGGAGTCCAAAAACCAAAAGATATGCACCAAAAGATAAATTTACTTTTACTAAGTCAACACATGCTCCAAGTTCCTAACAGTACATGACTTACTCAAAAGGTATCACGAGTCTGTCTGTTATAAAAGAAGAGCAATCTCATCTCTTTCTTATCAACAGAAGACAACACGCTATTATTACTGTATTAATCATGGTTACCTCTCAATGGCTATGTGTCATAATAGCAGCTATTGCTATGATTAACATTGCAGCTGGAAACTGTCCTGATGACACGCCACCTTCCTCATCTCCTTTCCCTACTCCATTACCTTCTGCTATTCCATTTCCTTCTGCTACTCCATTACCTTCCTCTACTCCATCTCCAACTCCACTGGTTGTACCTACTGAATTCCTTTCCTCTCCAAACACATCAGTCAATGCTCCACCAGGTAAAATAATGGAATAACTATGACTCCTTTAAAATTCTTATTTTATAGTTTGTGTGATGCCGCCAGACTGCAAAGCATGGCAAGAGTTAGGGATCAATCAGAGTGGAGTCTATCCAGTAAAACCAAATGGAGGAGAAGCTTTTCAGGTAATCATGGCTCCTATACAAGTTTGCATTAATTTATTTCTGTATAGGTATACTGTGATATGGAGACTGATGGTGGTGGGTGGACTGTATTTCAGAGGAGAAAAGATGGATCTGTTGCTTTCAATAGGAACTGGGCTGACTATGAGAAAGGTTTCGGTAACCTCACTGGGGAATTCTGGCTAGGACTGAGCAAAATACACCGCATCACTCAAGGAGAGACAAAATACTTTACGAGTGGACATTGGAGATTTTGATGGTCGCATAGGTTATGCTAAGTACTCAATGTTCAAT
>NW_003548760.1:6309-8103 GCF_000090795.2 Amphimedon queenslandica | reverse complement strand
GACACTGAAGTTCTTTTAGAGTGTGAAATTGGCGCACCACCATCAAAAAAAAGGAAAGATTCAAGCAGCCTACTGAGCTACTTATTTGATGACAGTGACACAGGATTTAATAGTAAAATCGATTCTACCTCCCTCCAAGTTGAAGTTACATCTTACCTTTCCAAGCCATGCTTACAGGAAAATGACAACCCCATCGAATTTTGGAGGAACATGAAACAATGTATGCTAACTTAGCCAAACTGGCCTGTCGTTATCTAGCTGTGCCGGCTTCATCTGCTCCAGTGGAACGATTATTCAGTATAGGAGGGAAAATTTTTAGACCGGAACGATGCAGACTTTCTGATACTGTTTTTGAGAAACTTATAAGTGTAAAGTGTAATGGTCATTTACTTTAAAGGGAATTGATTTGAAATTATAATGTAATCGTAATATAATTAGATTACATTTAGTCATGCATATGCAGTAATAGTAATAGTAATAATGAAATTAGTGGAGTAATAGTAATAGTAATATATTACATTTACATCTACTAAACATGTAATTGTAATAGTAATAGAATTTTTTTCTAGTTAATAGTAATAGTAATATATTACTTTCTAATGTAATTGACCCCATGTCTGGTATTAATAAGAACCGTACTTTGGTGAAGAGAAAGACTTAGTATTTTTTTTACCTTTTGTTAAACGAGGATGCTTTGTTAAGAATAAATTTTTTAAATTAATTTTTATTAAGATAATAAATAATATTATTCATGATCTGTAATGGGAAACTAATAATCTAGTTGGAAGGGTCTTACTGATGATGATGAAGATGAAAAAAGGTGGCTGAACTGTGACAAAACGGCCGGTTTGCAGATTTTTGAGTTTTCTCCCAGAAAAGGTCTAGAGCCACGCTAGTGGTACCATTGGAGTCCTCTGGTCAAGATAAGGTCCTTTAAGAAGTCTGGTAAGCATAGGAGCTCGTTTTCCCGGTATACCAGGGCCGTAGCCAGGAACTTAAAGTAGGGGGGTTCGAAAATGGTAGGGTCTCAAAAGCGGACGGACGGACGGACCCGCCCCGCCCCGCCCGAAAAAGGACGGACGGACGGACTGATGCGGACCCGACAGGACCATAAATATCCATGTAAAGGACAATCATTCGTGGATGTTAGTGAAAATGTAACTTTATCAATGAAAAATTGCTACTACAGGCTGCATAAAGCATCACAGTACTGAACCATCACTTGAATTCTATTTGTCATTCTTAACTTAGGAGTTCAGTGACACCATTTTAATAATTTTTCTTTATTATTTGGTGTAAGTCTAATAATAAACATAGTGAAATTTTATGATTAATTTTTATCAGCTATTGCATGCAACACTATACTGAGATACTGATTTCATTTAATTACACAATTAAAATTATAATAGTTCGATATCCTTGAAATCACTGCATGCTCTTTAAAGATAAGGAGACCCTTTGAAATAGCCTTATATTGAGCTCTAGAATCTAGCCTAAAAAGTAGTTATCCGACATAATGATAATAAATATAAAAATTACACAGTTACTTCTAGTATATTTATTTTTGTCATACCTGGGCTAGGAATGCCACACTTTTTTGCAAATCCCTCAGTTTTCAATGCTTGTACATCATTGTAAAGAGTTGCTCAGCACTAAGCAACTCTGGTTGCAACGCTAATAGTTATTGTCTTCCACCTATATAAAAATGATATTCCATTTCAATAGCAAATTCTACCTGAAGTTGTGAAGCATGAGAGTCGTAAGCCATTGCCTCAAAAATTTTGAAGTTATTTA
>NW_003548760.1:0-2438 GCF_000090795.2 Amphimedon queenslandica | reverse complement strand
AAGAGCAACTTATGACTCACTGAATCAAAGGCCTTTTTTACATCTAAAAATACTCCACAAACAGCAGTTGAACAATCGAGATGAGAAAGGATGTGGTGGCTTACATTAATTAAGGCTGAAGTAGTTGATCGCTGAGGAAGAAAACCGAATTGTGAGTCTGAAATTAAGTTGTTGGAAAAAAGATGATCAAGGAGAATGGAGAAAATATGCCTTTCAAGGACTTTCGATACTAATGATAATAGTGATATAGGCCTGTAATCTGTCGGAGATGATGAAGGTGGATTAGTCTTAGGGATTGGAGTTACCAAAGACAGTTTCCATTGGCTTGGAAAGATACCTGTAGAAATAGAGAGGTTGAATATGTGTTGAAGTGGGAAAGAGATGGAATGAGCTGTAGACTTTAGAAGAAGAGAGGTAATATGATCTGGACCAGGGGATGTTTGGACTGGAAGGTCGGAAATTATCTTGATAATATCTGTCTGGGAGCAGAGAAGGTCTGAAGAGCTGGAGAGAGAGGAACAATTTAAGGAGCTATAAGGGGGAGAATGAGAGATAGAGGAAGTGTAATATTTTTTTTTATGTATTGTGACTGAGAAATTAGTGTGGCCTGTTTGCTATAATATTGATCAAAGATATGTACTAACTTCTGGACAATTGAACTTTTTAATACAGTACAAATTCAATTTGCTGATATTTATGCTTCGACTTATATTTTAGGCTCTAGAACTGTCGTACTATCTTCAGGGCCGAATGGAATCAGATATGAGAATAAACTGTTTCTATTTTTAATACAAAAAGGAAAACTGAGAATTATTGTCATTAACTTGTGCCAAGAGTGGATAAGGAGGAGGGGAGAGTGTCTAACTGCCCTATGCTGCTAGTGATATGTGCGCGTAGAAGTCTTTCACAGTTTGTTTAGCACCTTCTTTGACCTGTTTAAACATCAACAGCCATGATAGTAAATGGGTGTGTTTTTAATAACCTATATGGTGCACCCACCCACACGTGTAGTCACGATGTTTCAAGAGGAAGAGTCAGAACTACACAATCCAGATGATCATGACTGTTACAACAGATTGAGAGCATCTAATCTTGATGAGCGCCATGCCACACTACACCTAAGCGCCCTAAAGCATCAAGAAAGAGGACATGGAGCCAAGAGTCAGAAGCCTCAGGCCCTCTGCTCCAGTGAACTCAGATCTGTAATACTTCGTTTTTAAGATCAACAGCAGTTAACAGCCCGTCTCAAAAGTACATGTACCACATATTCTTTCACTTCTATTATTATCCTTACTCTTGATGTTGTGGGTCCCAAGGGACCAGACTAAAGGAGGATGATCATTGATCAAGAGCTTTTCATGTGTCAATAACAAACATGGTTTGTGTGCTTGTAAACTACAAATCTCTTCAGAGTGGTACAAAGTGACTGGTACAACAAGGTGAGGTCAAATTCTGCTTCCAAGGTCTCTGGTCCAGGCTCTTGCTGCTCAGTTCAGCAGCCATTTTTATATTACAGTTAACTTAAGTACACGCCCAACTATGGCTTCAGTGCAGTTATCACTTATTGTGCTAAATAAGGTATGCGGGAATGTACAAATAATAACCATGAAACTTCTACGCGCACATATCACTAGCAGCATAGGGCAGTTAGACACTCTCCAGTCTCCCCTCCTCCTTATCCACTCTTGCTTGTGCTAAATGAAGCTACAAATCAGTGTTTGATGTTTTATCAGTGTTTAGTTTATATAGTGCTATTTGCTACAGATTCTGACTCACTTCAGTAGTAGCTGAAAAGCTACAAATATCAAAATTTAGATCTATATACATATATTTATCAAGGTACAACTTGACTGGAACAATGTTTAATTTTATCAAACCACTGATGCATTTAAAATAAAACTCAATTTTGCCAAAAGACAAGTCAGTTCAGTAGACAGGCGGGGCTATTTGGAGCCTGAACTAAGTTTGGAGCATTGTATGATGAGACAGTATGCAGTCCCCTTGGCCTTTTACTCATTAGCTTATTATGATTCGGCAGTCAGTATCTCAGTATGCCGCTCTAACAGCGGGTATGGTGGTCTGTAACTGAGTCATTTTGGTCAGTGCAACAGTCAGTAAATGAGTCCAATTTAGTCAGTGATACTGGTCAGTAAAAGAGCAAACCGGCTCTACCCGAACGGTCAGTAAATGAGTAAAAACGCTCTGGTCGGTCAGGTCGGTCAGTAAACGAGTGACGACCTTCGAAAATTGCTGCGCGCGAAGCGCGAAGCGAAAATTTTGACAAAAATGGGCTGGTTGGTAGGCGTGGTCTTAATTTACGCATCTCAGCCAAGTGCTGACTCAGCTAAAATGGCTATCTGTGCTTCTCGCTGTTGCAAAATACTAATCCTGTTTTTGCAGTGCTGTTCTTCATGACAGGAGCTAATCTAAAACTTTTT
>NW_003548759.1:6706-8103 GCF_000090795.2 Amphimedon queenslandica | reverse complement strand
CATTGTTGATGTATTTCTAGTTATTAATTTAATCAATTGGACACTAGTCTCATCCATTACACAACTCAATAACACTCAATATCGTATTGATTGTCTCACAACTACTGATATAAATCCTTCAACTGATGTTTACTGGTTAGTGAATGGAGTGATGAAGAGTAACTCAAACTATTCATCAATTGATGTCCTGACATACAACAACACACTACTGGTATATCCTAATCCACTGGGAGTGTCTGTTAATGTTACCTGTATAGCAATGATTGGAGGAGTCAACTACAGTCAATCTGTGATATTACATGGTATGATTATACCTTAATCAATAGTAGACACCTTTGTCTCTTTTCTAGCTCCTAGTGGTCCTCCAATTAATGTGAGAGGGTTTATATTAAGTGCTACTAGTATCAAAGTGAGCTGGACCGATTCCTCAGAGACTAATGGATATGTAATTGAGTATACTACTGGAGATGTAACGAGGAACGTAGTATCTGCAAGTGAAAATGAAACTGTACTAACAAATCTCTTACCAATGAGTACCTATACCATCAGTGTGTACTCATATATAGATCTTCCTTCAGTTAATAGTACAGTAACAGTGTTAAAATTTGATGGTGAGTTAACATTATTAACATTGAGAGAGTGTAACTGATATCTGTTCTAGTTCCTAGTCCAGTAACTAGTCTCTCAGTATCTAATGTCTCAACCACTGGCATTACAGTGAACTGGACTATTCCCAGTAGTGACAACTTTGTAACATATTACACCATCTCCTATACTCCATCTTGTCCCCAGTTATCATCAGTGAATGAGACAGTCTCTGTTGCTCCTCATCAGTCCACTACAACATACAGTTATACATTAATAGGTCTGTCCAGTGGTATAAACTATACCATCACAGTGAGAGCTGGTAATGTACTAGGAGGATCTGATCCTAGTTCCATAACTTCCATTTATGAAAATGCATTGTCAATAGGTAATGATGATAATTAATTACATTATTTTGTTTACTGCAGCTCCTACTGGTGCACCTTATTCTCTGTTTTTATTACAACCAATTAATAATCTCACTTGGAATGAGGTCAATTGTTCTCAGCGTAATGGTCTAATCACAGGCTATACAGTGATGATCAGTAACAGTAGTATCACATACAACCTCACCAGTACTGAGAGATATATCATATTGAATGATCTAGTATTTGGTACTGAGTATAACATCAGTGTAGCTGCTGTCAATTCTGTTGGAAGAAGTCCCTTCAGCGATCCTATTGTAGTAGAGATTGGAATAGGTATGTAATTATTATACTATATCAGTTCTGTGAGAATGTGTGTTTATTTAGTACCTGGTCCAGTTGGTTCAGTATCCAGTATCATGGACACTACATGGGCTGTTATCTCAT
>NW_003548759.1:0-2483 GCF_000090795.2 Amphimedon queenslandica | reverse complement strand
GTATGCCGCAATGAAAAGTATTAGAGCAACTTAATATAGAGTAACTGTTGAAACTTTTTCACTAGTTTTAGTGTAGCAATTGTTTTTACATAGTTTGTGTGAAAAAGAGAATACAATTTTATGAGTGCATGCATTTAAGCTGATTTTGATCACATTTGGATTTAAAAAAAAAATTACAGCTGCTACCAATAATTACATTATATACATACATGCACATCAACCTGTCTATTCCTGACACCTTGGGACCCAATAACACTGTCCTGATTATGAAAGTGTTCTTACTTCAGAGGTTTATTGATACACATTAATATTGTGTTGGACTTGGGTGAGTCCGTAAGTATAATCAAACTGAAATGATTTTGTTTCAGAGTCTTCAAGAGGATTTCTTAATGTAATGACTTGCCCACTGTTCCTGATTTATATGACTGGTATCTACTTGTCTATCTCTTCCTGTTTGTATATATAAGTAAGTCTAATAAGGAATAATAATAACATATAATATAAACAATAATAGAAGGATGAGGATATCAATGGTCTAACTTTAATAAAAATTAACTCTAACAGTTATTTTCACTTCTTCTTCCTCAAGTTGACAATCTGATGATAATTCTGATTGTAATCGGGAAACTAGTGGGGGTCCTGACTAATTCTGATGTGAACTGAAAACATAATGCATGCATTCACTGAGATTCAGTACTTATAGATGTGGCAGTGCATGGGTTAAGTGAAATGTATTTGTCACAATAAACATGTTATTGTTTTGAATCTAGCTCATTGTAAGGGAAAGTAAACAAATTTTAATGAGTGATATGTATACATTTAATGCACTTCGCTTAAGGCCATGTAGATTTATTTTGTCAAAAAATAACAGAACTGTAACAGAGCTATACTGTACTCAACCCAATTAATGTACCTTCCTAATTTTTGCACCTTCCACAATATGGACTTTCTATTGAGTGCACCTCCTGGCCAAGATTATTATTTTTAAAAGGTGCATACTATGTCATTAAAAATTCGACCATTGTTTACAGGTGTATTGCGTACTTAACTAAGCACCTTTCTAAACCATAGATAATAATAATCTTTATCTAAACAAGCATCTCCTATCCTGAAGCATTTCATAATTGTTCCTATCTAAACAATGCACCACCTGAGACATGTAATTATTTTATCAAGAGGTGTGTTAATTGGGGCGAAGAGTACGGTAAAATGGCACTGCCAGTGTCAGGAGTGATTTTAGTCTTCTTGTTGAGTGTCAGTGAAGTTATTAGTCAATGTCCACCTTCCTCAGGTAAGACACTGGATGTGTATAATAACAAATTTATAGGTTTTTATAGGTATCTACCTGATGAATAATGGAAACTGTTATACTAACGGATCATATTTTTATGATGCTGATATTAGAGGAGCCAGTAACAGTATCATGTGTGTGTTATCTGATACTACTCTGAGTGATGGAGAGTGGGTTAATGTTAATAGTGGATCATCAGTTGACTGCAGTAGTAGTACTGATCCTCTTCGTTGTAATGAGGTATCTTCACCTAATGCTAACATCAGTCTTTACATTGATGGAGGCATCACGCCATCTAATGATGGCTGGTATAAGTGTTGTCTACCTACTAATTGTTCAGATCCTAACACCAGCATCATCTTTGCTAATATATTCAGTAAGTGTTCTCATTAAACTAGTACAAGCTGTCAATTTGTTACTGATTTACTGTAGGATGGGTACAGATTGAAACCATCATGGTTGACCTTCCTTCAGATATAACAGTTCTGCCTCAAACATATACACTACATGCCATTAAAATTGGTAATAATGATCACAGTTCTTTTTTACATGCTGCCAATTGGTACTATGAGTCTGGTAGCAGTAGTACTAAACTCTGCACTGGATCTAGGGCCTCATATAGTTGTACATTCATGTATGGGCATGGAATGTCAGTAGATTATGGTAATGGAAGGTGGGATTATACACTAACTGTTACATGGAGTGGAGAGACTATTAGCAGTGGAGTATTAAGCCAATCAAACAACAACGGGGATCATGTATTTAGATTCTATTTAGATTTTGGTCATATCAATCACAGCCCAGTAAAAAGAAATAGAGACATTTTTGTAATAGGTAAGTAGCAATAAAATGATTTTATGCTTTTTTTAGCTCCAGCAACTGCTCCATCTTCTCTTACTGAGGTCAACAAGACAGCTACCACTATCACTGTCAGTTGGACTGCACTTGATTCATCTGATGCTGATGGATATGTAGTCAATGTCACTAGTGACACAGACACTGTGCCGCAGACAGTACAGGTGGAGGGAAGTAGTAATAATACAATCACACTGAATGGATTGAGAGGAGGAACAACTTATAACATCACAGTCAGAGCCTATCAACAATTACTGGGACCTGCTAGTACAATCAGTGTACAGACCTTACCAGGTATTGCTACTGCACCTTTTAAAAAATTTACTACTAACATTGT
>NW_003548758.1:6256-8103 GCF_000090795.2 Amphimedon queenslandica | reverse complement strand
TATAGAGCAGAACTTTCTCTATCAGTGATGTTAGTATTGCTAGTGTGGTACTCAAGAGCCAGGTTTGTGCTGTTCTTGAAAACATTGCACAAACAACTGTACCTACAATGGCTATCTCCTGATTAATCTCTAACTACTATGGGTTGAGCCATGTGTATTATATCTACTGTAAGTGTATTCATTTTACAACATGTGTGCTTCATTATGAATTCAGAGCATCATTTAAAATTTTTATAATGATTTTTAAATATTATTTCTTCTAAACAACAAAATCACCATTACAGAAGTGCGTCGGCGGTGCTGAGTAAATAAAACACCCCTTTCTGAATGGAATTCGGAACGGCTGCGTTTGGGCTGCCTTGGCCCAATTTTAAAGAAATATTAAAATTTCAGAAAATATCCAATTTTTATTGGAATAAAGTCAAATTTTATACACAATGTATGTACATGTAAATGTAACAAAAAATTATAGAAATGAAAAATTATTTCATTATCAAAATTTTGGTAAAATTTTAGCCAAGTCTTGTAATACACACATGTAGTACAGGGTACCATTTGTCCTTACAATTAGAATAAATGCCTTTTACTTGTGTCTTGTTTACAGCATAGTTAATAATAATATGTCCAATTCTAAAAATGAAAGCTTAGAGTCATATCAGAGTCATGTGATCATGCATTAGTGTCATACCAAAAATCTTAATAAGGCTATGAGGTTGAGAATGAGACAATTCCTCAATATATCAACCTAACAAACATCACAATAAATACATGTACATCTATTTCCTAAATGGCAGAAAAATAAATAATTGTAATAATTAAAATTACCGTACTCTGAGCAGATGGAGTGGGCTCATTAATTATGCACATAGACAGTGGGCCGGGATTCGATCTTGTGATATTGCAAGCTAGGGAGAAAAGAATATAAAGTTGATTAATATAGAAGTAGCTACCTGAATTTTGTAATGGTTTAAGTAAAAAAGGGACTTAAAAAATTTTAAATTTTTTTTGAAAATCATTACATTCATAGGATTCATCACTAATAAAATACATGAAATAATATATCATATCAAACATAGTGAAATCATCAAATAGAGCTAGAAAGCACAAACAAGTGGCAAATATGCATGTACATATAAATATATACATTTACAAAGTAACTGTATTAACATGTCATCAATTTGAAAGTTTTTCATTTCTTTAGTGCCAGTACACGGAACGTATTGTTAAAAATCTAATATTATGCTTGAAAGATATATTATACTTAGCATTATTAGTATTATTGTGTACCTTTTATTTATTGTGTATTTGCCCTATTTGGTTTGCCTTGTATTTCTGAAGAAACAAACAATGAAAAAAAAATATGCATTGTAAGGTACTTACATTATGGTATACGTGAAATTAAATGGATTAAAATAATAAAAATAATTAGAGGGTGGCCATGTACCATTGATATAAGGTACATTTTGGTACTACAGCCAATGGGCTTTGTACCATAACTGGACCAAAGGGTCCTGCACCAATAAAATTGGAGCCCATAAAGGAATCCTGGTGCTACTCAACCATTAAATGGTTATGGGCACCAAATTGAAACCATAAAAGATTCAGGTGCAGCCACAAATGAGACACTAAAACCTAAGTAAAGGAACAATATACTGTATCGTGATCACTGTAATAAGTGTCAAGCACTTCAAAATTAATACTTGAAAATGTTTCATTAACATAAATATTGTTAATGAGTGAGCCTCTATCTGTTGTTGGGCTTTTGACCAGTTGTGTAAAATCATTAACAGACAAGGGATTGAATAACCTCATGTCTAAACATTGAGACAACATATCTATGTTAATGT
>NW_003548758.1:0-2390 GCF_000090795.2 Amphimedon queenslandica | reverse complement strand
TACATGAAGGCGATAATAAAAGTGGCAGGCTGCAGTAACATGGTTACGCTTCAGCCAATTGCTTCTTTCCTCAAAGGGAAGTTTTTCTATTTCATCATCAGTGTAAATCACACCATACTGCCTAGCAATAATGCTTATAATATTAGGCCATTTCATATCAGCAGCAGTTAATATAAGAAAAAATGTTGGTATTCCTAACTGACGAACCATTGCAAGCAACTCATAAAATGTTTTTTGATAATAAGGGAGGATTCCCTAACATTTGTCATAAAAGAGTATGCCTTATCATTGTGCACATTCTCACTTAAAACTGATAATTTCTTGCCTGGCTAGCAGTGAGATTTCCTGAAGGTTTTTGCCGGCAAATGTAATGATTAGCAGCATCTCGTATTTGATTGCAATCCACTTCGTATTGGGAAACAAGCAAATGTTCTAAATCTTTAGCAAACCTACCATCAATGTCTAGAAGACGCTGCTGAAAATATTTTCTAAATGAAAATTTATGTGGGCGGTTTGTATTAAAATCCTCTTTTACCATAGGGGAATTTAGATGGATTACTCATTTCTTAAAAATGATTATCAGACATTATGTCTAATGGGCGATGCCCTACCGCATGAGCCACGGAATAAATCCATGCCTCAACTTCTGGATTTTCATAAGAGAGCATGCTTGTCATTGTGGCACCTCCAGTTATCTGGTGCAAATGCTCGTCGCCCTCTTTAATTAAAACGTCACTTGATTGATTATTAAAACTATTATTACTATGCTATGGGTAAGAATGACCAGCAGGCACACTATTATTATTTTGCAGTGGTGTTACAGTAATATTATCGGAACATCAAACATTATTAGTAAAAACAGGTGTTGTGCTACTGACTACTCAATCAAGGCCAACATAATGCATCTGCCCCAAATAACCAATATTAATAGAAGCAAGTGGACTACCACCACTTGGTTCAATTACAATTATATTGGCAGTCACACTGCAATATATTGTAATGAAAATGATTAACATTTTTGACCATAATTGACAAGAGGTACCTTATGGCGGATAGGAAAATTGGTCTTCATAGCCTAAAAAATCAATCTTCTTGAGCTCTATTTATCATGAAATGACTCCAGAGGATGCAAAAAGTTACTATGTAACTTTTAGAAACATTGGTTGTCAAACAGAGCACTAACAGGTTGATATTTTGCATTCTAATGATGAATTTCAAAATCCGCCATAAGGTACCTTTTGTCAATTATGGTCACATTTCACTGAGCCCACAAATTGTTTAATGGTCTCCCCAGGCCCCTCAACTCAGCCTATCCAAATAATGCTCCCATCTTACACTGGGATCTACCCTAAGAAACATGTCTTCCTGAGACTAGGTGCAAGCACTGGCACCATCAGTGGCTGGCACATTGAAAGAAATAAAATTAGAATAATGCATACCATCACTCATGCAAGGGTTATTTCTAAAATAAGACACAACATCATTTCTGAGCTCAAACTAAGCTTTTTGTATTCCATGAGGATGAAGATGGTAACCGATTGCATGAAACGAACAGCTACCATCAGGGGGAACATCATGGATTGTGTATCCATGTTGTCTAACAGATGACTATATGGGCTATTAACATCCATGGAAATAATAGGGAGACTATGCATGGGACTTTCACAATGATGGTAGGTTCACTTTGTTGCGCAGTACTAATAACATCCATGGGAACACTGGGAACACTATTATTGAATGTGTCTGGGACATTTACACCAACAGTTGATTCACTTTGTTGGGCAGTGCTAATATCATTACTGGGTTGCTGAAACAAGCCCTCAAAACATCTCTATTATCACATGCAGAGTCAGCTAGCCACTCCTCATTTATATAAACATTTGCATACAGGGGTTTTAGCCATTTCAGGACATTCAAAACAATGGTTGGCCTTACATACTGGTACTGGTTGTGACCCTTGTAGGAAAGTTTTTTTTTCAATTTAAGTGCAATCAGTTCACACTAAGATGGCAAACGGGGAAGCACAAGTATCAACATTGGATGGGACATTCACAGCTGGTCCATGAATGTCCCTCTGTTTACCACCATGTAAGGATACCATTTTCATAAATGGTATCCTGAGGGAAATTAACCATAACTCAAGCTCATTCAAACATTCCAGTTCAGGAGGTATAGTTTCAAATCCAAAGCCATTAGCTTTCGCCATTCCAGGGACATTCCCCCTTTTGAGGGAACAATTACATGTAAGGCATATCCATTCTGTACCATCAGGACATTCATATTGGTGCTTAATATATTCTCTAACATTATAGGGACCCTTTACTACATTTATATCTATCAAAAGAAACTACATGGGTGAAATACATCATGACAGTACAAACAAAATCGGG
>NW_003548757.1:5460-8104 GCF_000090795.2 Amphimedon queenslandica | reverse complement strand
GATAAGATATTAAAGATAACTGCTGCAGTAGCAGCAGTACATCGCGCTTTGCTAGCTTTCCCACCAGTAGGCGTGGTAAATTAACTTCCGGTAGACAAGCTCATTTATTATTCATGAGCAAACAAGCGCCCACCCACGCGTGAGGAAGGTCTATACGGTTAGCTTTGGTATGCCATTGGGTTTATAGGGAGAACCCGGTTCTCAGGGTTCCCAAAGGCTGAGAGACCCAAAACCTGAGATCCTGAAGCGGCATTGGGCGACTAAGAACCTGTGAAAGTCTCATCCTTATCCCACTTTTCTATAAAAAGTTATTCCAGTTTTTCTTGGTCCAAACTCAGTTGGGACATAGTATACATGTATACTCCTCATTATTTAATACATGTACATGCCCCAGCTACTCACAGTAGTGTCTCCAGGTGTTTAATTAATGACTGCTGGTTAGGATCATGCAGTAGCTCCTCCTCTATTGATTGGAGGGTTTTATTGGAGTAATTTCGGAGCTGTTTTTTGGAAAAATTCATGGGCTATAGTCTTGGGTATTTCTCAAAATTTTAAGATTTTATTAAAATGGCCGTAACTCAAAAAATTAAAGTTGAAATCAGCTCAGCTATGCACTCCAGCTACACCAGTGAAGGCAGCGCCTGTATCGTGTACTTATCATGTAAGTATAAATCAATTTGTATCAAAAAGTGTAATGAAAATATGGAAACAATTTCATCAAAAATGATTCATTGAGAATTCTTTACTATTATAATTTTTACGACCTTGGGGCAAAGCCCCAAGGTCGTTCCTAAGATTGAATTCAGCCCCCATGATGTAAAATAATTGATTGTATGTCAACACTTACATTTCTTCTTGTCTTCTATACACGTTGTATTGGAGAAATAACAATTATGACTCACTTAGCAACGCTCTACCCAGCCCCCTCACGTAAGTGAGTGTGGCCACGGTAAACAAAATGGCGGCTCGGAAGCAGAACAAAGTTATAGCTTTCTAGCAAGAAGAATAAAGCAAAGATGATGCCTAAAGACTTTTCAAGAATCACTAGAAGGTAGAAAGAACTTTTATAAGTCTTAGTAAGAAGAAATAAATGCCTACTATGCGCGCAAGGTGGTGAAATCAATCTTAGGACAATTTTTACACTTATAAGTGTAAAATGTTATGGGGGGGTTTGCAACCCCACAAACCCCCCCCTAGATCCGCCCCTGTTACTCTTATAATTTCTGATATCACATGTTTTCATGTTGTGTGGAAGTTTGAGCTCATTGCGATCAAAATTAATTTTTTAATAAATTTTTAAAGTTACTAAAATTTGTCAAATCATAAAAGGACAAACATGTACATGTACATACACTGACTGTGTGTCCTAACCTTGTTGTATTGGTACCAAACACACAGCTGTACGAGAGACCAGAGGAGGTGGGGGAGGGGCAGGATGACGAGTGGAATAACGTACCTCAAGATACTTTGAGTCTCTGGGAATGTGTCGGGTAAATGAAACACATATTTTCTATCAACACTCTAAATAGTGAGAGACATGGAGATAAAGGATTACATGTACATGTACATATGTATATTTACTTTTGATCTTCATTTCATAATTTAATCATTATCAGCAAAGCTCTCGTTAAACTCCTAAAATACAATAAAAACAATGAGATGTAATAATATTAATTGGTTCATTTGTTTAAATGGACATGACTCAAAAATTTTAGTTGGAATTGACTTTAACTTTTTAAATGTAACAAAAATTGGTAATAATTTCAAGCCATTTTTGGGAAAAAGCATGGACTATAGTCCATAGTTTATTGTTACAGGGAGGGCTGCCAATAGGCTATGTGGGGTCCAGGACAAAAACTTTGATGGGGCCCCTACACAGTCGCGACGCCAGCGGTAAGCTCACGTGAATTTTATTTTCCAAGTGACGTCATAATGGCTGCCAAGTGATGGCTAAAGCTGTGTTTAGTTTTGTGCAGTTTACAAGATGGTGGGTAGTCTATAGCTCTAAGAAGCAAATTCAAACTTGAAGCAAAAAGGTATATAATCAATTGGTTAGTTTTCAGTCTGAAATGTAAGTATATTTTGCTTGTTATTGTCGCTGTTTGGAAAATGGTGTACACTATCTAGGTATATAATAGTACTGGGACTGGCCAGAACAGCTCAAAATTAGGTATGCAATTGGCCTATCAGTAGATCTTTGTGTATGCAAAGTTTCGTTTTGATACTGTTGTCTAGAACGACAGTTGCATCCATAATGTAGATTCAGCCTGCATGGTCCATTCTTTCATGCCATATTTTGACTGTTCTGTTCCTTTTTTCTACAGATTCCACACTCAGGATCATTAATCAAGTCATTTTACCTCAATAGAATTGTTTGAAATCCTTTTAGAGCTAGATTTTATACTTGTCATTATAGTCATATTATGTGCCATTGACTTTCAGAGGCCACAGCATCCTTATTTCTTGCTGGAACAACTTTAAACTTCTGGAGTATATTCTTCTAGCTACTATCTTGTTGTAAGCAAATGGACAAGAAGCTGGAGTTGTCTAGAACACTGTACGCATCCGGTAAAGTCAAGGACATCAGTTGCTTGCAGTTCTGTTATAGTTTATTTAAACTGGTTGATGTTTTTTATGGTGATAA
>NW_003548757.1:0-2672 GCF_000090795.2 Amphimedon queenslandica | reverse complement strand
ACTGGAGCTCTCATTATAAAATTGAGTGAGAATCTTGAATTATTAATAAAGAATGGTCTAATGAAGCTTACTGTTGGATACTGCACAATATGGAAGAAACAAAAGATACAAGTATGTGTATATATATTGTCAGTAATTATCATTATAATTATACTGTATTATAAAGAAAATACAGGAACCACTGGAAGAGGAGGTAGAGGAGATAAAGGAACAACCTCATGATACAAAAGTATAATAATTTGCGTTTGTTTATTTTATTATTATAATCAATAGAGACAGAAAGAACTTAAAGAAACTGTACAGCAACTAACAGACATGCTTAGTGAAAAAGAAAAGGTACTTGTTTGTTGGTATTACATGTATAGGAGGAATTAATACTTCAATGTATAAGAGCTTATTGTTGGAGTGTGTTGTTATATTAGTGTAGCTTATTGATGGATTATTAATCACTGCATGTTTCATAATAATGTACATATAGGAATTGAATAAAATGAAGGAAAAAATACAAGAAATGTCATTAGTAAAGAAAACTAAGGTTAATGGTAATTACTATTATCAAACATTGTGTACATGTATATATTGTGGAATTTATTGACACTGCAGTATATGGGTGGCTGTGCTTAATATTAGTGTTTCCATATAATTATATTAGCAAATTGACAGCCAAATGTTACTAAGCATGCTCAGAATAAGGCAAAAAGGGAGATTTTATTTTGGTAGCTTTATCAATAATCCGCCTTAAATTCACCAATTTTCCTTCTATACAGTATCACTTATTCACTTATTATGTGTGGATACAGAATTATAAATCAGAATTTATTACATGTAGTTTCTTCTATTGTTAGTTATTATAGTGTAATACTTATTTACTGATAGGAGGATCAAAATGAAGAGGAATATACACTAGTGGAATTAAAGGAAGTAAAAGAAGCAACCAATGATTTGGAAGAGAAGCTACAAAGTAATTATACACAATATGACCAGACATTGCACATCTACTTAATAGTTCATTTACTTGTATTTACTTCTATTTTTAAAATAAAGTGCTTGTATTTACTAGTATCATCTACTCTTGCTAGTACTAAAGGCAAAAATATTCTCTATTTTAGAAAACTTAATTCATGTATTTTACTAAAAAATCATCTAATATCATGTATTGAAATGAAGAAGAGAGGGCAAAAACACTTAAAAGTTATTTATATGTTTGTATAAAATGCACTTATAGTACAGTAGATGAGTAATGTAATGTTAAGTATTATTTAAGATAAATGAGTTTTTCCAGTTTGGAAAAACTGCTATTGTCAGATTCACTGCTAGAAGTGGATGGAAGAGAGAATCAATAGATGTCCTTGAGGATATGTGTTACTTGGTCACACCAAATTCAATTAAGGCATGGCTTAAGTAAATACAGTGTACATGATTTTATTCTTCTACTTACAAAACAGGATCATGTACTTGTATTTATTTTATCATAAAAAATAATGTAAATATTCATATATCGTCTATACATGTGCAATGTCTGCATAATAGTACCTAACATTGGTGGAGTATCATGTACAAAGTCAATAAAATACAAAATGTGATAGTAGCTATTGAAATGACTCATAATGAGTTATCCACTTGTCACCTTCATATGTAAAAACTAATGTTAATTGTAATAATTATTTTAGGAATGAAAAAAGAATATCACATTAAATGTAGTACAGATTCTACTTCAGGTCAGAAACTTATTATTTTATTATAAATTGTTATTAGTATTATTATTGCAGCATCATACAAAACCTTAAAGGGAATGAAAATGGAAATAGAACAAATATTAACAAATAAAACTGGTACTGGATCATAATGTATGTGTTAGTGTATTATAATTACACTATGATAGGTTTACTGGATCAGAATGAATCATTAACAGATATTAAGAGAGAAATAGCTGAACTACAAGAACAGATATCAGTAATGAGTGTACATATACTAAATAAAAGAGAAGAGAATGAAGAATTGATGGATAAAGTTAAAGGTGCTATTTATTAATAATTTATTAATAATGTACAGTGTCACTGATAGATTATAAAAGAGATACATTGAAACTGGACCAGGAAATATCCAGTGAACAGACACTAGATAAAAGAGAAGAGGATCGACAGGTTATTCATCAAAAGATAAAGGAACAGTTGGATAGACTAACGATAACTGTGGAATCACATCAAACTAAAGAACCATCAAATACCTCAAGTAATTAATTAATAAAGTGTCCTGTAGAGATACAGTAAATAATTAATGGACTATACTGATAGTGTGTAGATTATACTTGCATACTTTGCCTAGTTGTAATCAGGCCCGCTGAGAGAAGACATGGGGCCCAGGGGAAGATTAAAACTAGGGGCCCTTTGCAATAAATAATTTCTTTATTATTACAAAAAATTGTATGGGATGTGGCTAGGCAGTCATGCATGCCTAGGCACATGTGCAAGCATAATCAGTAAAATGAAAAGATCATATTTGTCTGGCTCTGAGAAGCGAAAGCGTAGAAAGGAAAAGGAAACTGCTGCTCTTAAAAATTCCCACACATTGTTTAGTGTTGGTTTTCATAAAGTTGGAATCAGCAGCACCCCGCACAGTAGCAGTAGCACTAGCACAGCTCACAATCTTAATACTGATGATGATGATGCAAG
>NW_003548756.1:6879-8105 GCF_000090795.2 Amphimedon queenslandica | reverse complement strand
CAGCTTTTTTAATTAACAAAATGGCGGCATGTAGCTAAGATGGCTTGATCCAGCAGTCACAGTCAGGGGCGTATCTAAGCTCTGAGAGTTGGGTGGGCACTGGAAAAAATAATGCGGCGCGCGAAGCGCGCCGCGAAAATTTTTTGCGGTTAATTAATATTCATGATGGGCGTGGTCAATTAACACATCGATTATTTACATTAAAGAAGACAAAATAACAGTTAAGATAGCGTGATTCTTCTGTTTTGATCCTTGTTCACGAACTGTTCCAAGACATGATCAAATGGAATGTTTTTAGAGTGATCTCTTTCAATACAAAGGATACCTAGATCACTCAAACGTTGGTCTCCCATTGTAGATCTAATGTAGGTCTTTATTCGCTTGAGTGCAGAGAAAGACCTTTCACAACTAGCAGTTGAAACAGCTATGGTCATTGCGATCTTTACCAAGTTAGAGAGAGTTGGAAATGCATCTCGAAGTTGGTATAATCGAAGGAATACATCATTTGTTTTGGTAAAGTTCTCTTTGTCAATGAATAAGCGGCGTGCCACCTCTAGTTCACTCTCCAGAGTCTGTGAAGCAGTCAAGTTGTACACATCAGCTAGTGGTTTCAGTTCAGAAAATGAAAAGAACGATTTAGAATGAGGATGACAAGCCTGGATTCCTTTCATGATGCTAATATTCTTGTCATCAAACCTCTTTCTCAGTTCAACTAAGAAAGCATCAACTACAGGGAAAAAAAGCTCAACTTTAAGTTGACTACTGCAATCTGGTACACTTCTAGAACCAGATGACTCATACACTATAGAATCATCCAGCTGTCTTGGCGGTCTTCTCTTCCTTTGTGGATACAAAGACTTTCCAATTTCAATGTCATGTCGCTCACATATATCAGATACATACTTGAACAGCTTTTCCCACATCTGATCTGATCGAAAGGCCTCTAAACTACCCTCACAAGCAGTAACTAAGCTAGCAGCACATGCCAAATCAACATTTTGTGATTGGAGTTCATCAGAAATGCCCTTGGTGATTGATAAGATTTTATCAAAAACCACAAGTGTTGTGAGAAATGTAAATGATCTGATCTGCTGGTAAAGTCCCCTGGCTTCTACAGCTTTATTAGCATCAGATCCATGTGCTATGGCATCTAAAGAAGCAAGGATGCAATCATATCTGTAGCATACCACATTGACTGATGAAAATCGGCATGCCCAGCGTGTGTC
>NW_003548756.1:0-3233 GCF_000090795.2 Amphimedon queenslandica | reverse complement strand
CAAACAAGTCAAGTGTCTGGAAGAAGTTTATTGGCTCTTTAATTGAAAAGAGACTTGTAACTGAACCTTTAGTAAGCAACATCCTATTTCTTTCTGTTATTATTCTTTTATGTATAAAGGCAACTGTAGCTGATGTAAAGTATCAGATCAAGCCATTATCTGAGGAAGTGAAAGGATTGCAGAGTTCAGTGGATCAATTGTTGTCTATTGTTAGAAGCATGAGGGATGAGAGAGGAGGAGGAGAGATAGAAAGAGGAAGAGCTGGAGCAAGTGAAGAAGCAGGAAATGAAAGAGAAAGAGACAATGGAGAAGAACAAAGAGAAGTCTCTAGCTAAAGAAGATGATGAGTTATAAAATTTAGCTTTGACATAGAAATTAGCTATATATATTTTAATATATTATTTGAGATTGAGTTCCTAAGAAATAATTATGTAATGATTAATGGTGGGACGGTGCATTTATATCATGACACCAAGAGTTTGATGACGCCACTGGCTTTAGAAGCTACAATCATAGTATCTATGCTACAATGAGTGCTACTGTGGCTATGCCTCGTTTTTGAATTTGCTGGTCTGCAGATTGCGTGATTTTGCCTTCACCGCCTTTACCTCTCCTTTTAATTTGTTTTACATACTTAAACTAGATTCAAATGGCTTCAAAACCATCACATTTCCCATTAGGTGAGTCAGATCATTTATAACACACTGATATACATATTTTGTGTACAGATATTAGCAAGTTAAACTTTGTTTTACAAGTCTTGAGGCATTACAAGTTTCCTGAAGCAAGATGGTTTGCATTTGGATTGAATCTTGGTGTGCTTCATCCTACACTGGAAGCTATTGAGTCAGCTCATAGAGGGAATCCTTCACGCTGCCTGATGGAGTGTTTAACCAAGTGGTTGACTAAAGCTGATGATAATGTCACCACTGTTGGTCCTATTATCTCGAAGACACTGGCTAATGCACTCTGTGGAATGAACGCAACATCCATCTCTACTGATATTCACAAAACAAGTAATAATGTTATTATTGTTATACTTTGTTTATATAGTTATTAGTGGCAGATCACTGTCAAACTTGAGATCAAGAAAGAGCATACTAGTGGATGGTGGCTAACAAGATCATTAGATACTGATCAAGAGGGATTTGTTTATATTGATGATATTAAAAAAGATGAAGAGAGTGAACTGTCAACATTGGAATCACTTGAACTATTTCATTATGCAATGACAGAAAATGTTGACATACATGTACCTAAAATCAATGAAATTAAGACGAGGAGCAATGTTGAGAGAGCAAGTCTCTTTTTATCATCAATAAAACAAGATTCAGTTCTGCTAGATCAACTTAAAAACAAAGAACATGGTAAGATATATTTATATGTACTAATAATCTACAGAGTATTTTGAGGGCATTGAGTATATCAGGAATTTTTATACTTTTTTTGAAAATCAATCAAAATTAAAAATATGCATACAAATTATGTATTTCAGTGTATCAATTTTTTGGAAAATGCAAGATTTTGTACAAATTAGTATGCATGTTACAGCATGTAGATAATTAAACTTGATAATAATAGTAGTTAATTCATTTTATTACAATTGTTTATGTATTTAGGGAAACAGAAAGCAATTAGATGGTATGATGATGGTGTTCAACTGACCTCTCCATCTTTAATACAATGTCAAGAAGTAGTTTCTCTATTAACATACAAACATACGAACATTGTCATCATCAAATCATCTCCTGATGTTGTGTGTGATCTGTTGCCAGTTTTATTACAAAATGAAAAGGTGAAATACTTGAAAATACAAAACACTCAACTAACACAGGACTGCATCTCTTCCTTATGTAACTTACTGGCTAATAATAAATCATTAGTAGATTTATACCTTACTAACTGTTCCATTGATGACAAAGCAGTTGCTGATATTACAGACGTACTACAAACACACAATAACACAATTTTAGGATTAACCTTCCTGCATAATCCTCGTATTACTTCTATTAGTGCTCAGTCTTTTTCTGAACTAATTATCAAAAATTCCACATTAAATGAATTGCAAGTAAGAGGCACTTCAATATCATCTGATGGAATATTGCTAATTCTTCAATCGTTAACAATAATAATAAAAATATAAAGCTCCTTCTAGATCCAAAACACAAAGACACATGCACAAAATTCCATGACTATAATATGTGACCATAATTGACAAAAGGTACCTTATGGCGGATTTTTTAATTCATTATTATTATGAAAAATGTCAACCTGTGAGTGCTTTGATAGTCAACCATTGTCTCTAAAAGTCACATAGTAACTTTTTGCATCCTCTGAAGTAATTTTATGACAAATGGAGCTTAGGAAGTTGGATTTTTAGAGCTATAAAGACCAATTTTCCTATCTGCCATAAGGTACCTTTTGTCAATTATAGTCACATATATTAAAAGATAGATTAATATTTTATGATTGATTAATAATTGTAATTTGCTTTTCATTGATGATGCTGACTAATTTTAACAAAGTGATATATGATGAATACGTAACATAATAAAGAAGCCTCACCTAATATATTTCTTGCCTATCTCATTACTTTTGGATATTTCAATAATAATAATGATATTAGTACATACAAAAATTTAATAATAATGATACTAATACATATCGTTCATCCATTTTAACAAAATAAATTATTATTGCAATCAAAGACAATTAAAATAAAATAGAAGAGAATAGTACAACCAGCTTATTGGGCAAGCAGTACATGTGTCAGTTGTTATTAAAATAATAATAATAATAATAATAATAATAATAATCATTAATTTATTATCTTGTAATAACTGGACTATTATGATGGTCCTTTGTCCCCTTCCCCTCCTCCACAGCATCCTCCCTTAGCACGTGGTGTATCAGTCTGTCTTAAGAGAGAGGCACCAGCTGGTAAAAACAATCTGGTGGTAACTTACGAGCTATGAGACAAGAGAGAGAGATTATGTTACAATAGTACATACTACAGTACATCATTAGTAGCTACTCACTTATTTCAATGAACATTTCCTCAGCATTCCTAGCAGTGAGGGCACTAGTCTCTCCAAATATGGCATTAACTTCTGATGCATAAGTCTGACCTTGTTCAGCTGGAATCTGAGAGGAGAGGAGAAGAGAGGAGGGAGAGAAAGGAGAGGAGATAAAAGGAGAGTGTAGTAATCAATTTGTAATCAATTTGTATTCAA
>NW_003548755.1:4325-8106 GCF_000090795.2 Amphimedon queenslandica | reverse complement strand
TGTATAAAAAGTGCTGAAGTTGTGACTAACGTGTTACAAACATAACAACCCTGTGACAAGGTTGTCTGAAGGTTGACAGGAAACTGAGGTTTCATTAAGTGCGGCCCACGATAATATGAAGCTATTGCTACCATATATAAGGGGACCATTGACCAGCCCTTGTACAAGTCAATAAAGATAAGATTAATACATATCCATATCTTTACACACAAGCTACATATTACATTATCATATACATGAAGTATCTAGAAATCAATTCAAACTATATAGGATTAGGATGACAATATTAATTATGTGTTAATTGATAGGCTTCCAGATTATAGCTATTGAATTTATTGTACATTATGACAAGGTTGTCACGTGGTTGTCACAAGGTGGAAAACGTGTCAATTCCAGGGTTTTTACAAGGTGGTGGGCCTTGTGGCCAGGGACCACCTTGTGACCACTTAGCTTGTTACAAGGTTGCCACAACCATGCTGCAACCTTGTTTTTTCTATATGGGTAATAAGGAATGAATCTAATGAAGTGGAAATTTGTACTCATGACACATCCTTATTATGAAAGATTTTACTCAGTGATATTGCTCTATTAGTATACTCCCACTACTGACTATACAGACTGTCAATAAATCAATTACTAAAAATTCTTTTGTTGAGTTGAGGATAGATACATCAGACTGTTCATAATGATTATGAATCTGTACAAGCAATTAATGAGATACATCATTCTACTAGTGATATTAGTAATAATTATATACATCATTACACTGAACACTGAAGTACTAACAGCAACATATTATTATACAAAAGACAAAAAACAGGAATGTAAACAATGAAGCCACAACAGAACAGATGTAACTACATTCAATTACAATGTATTATGATGACAGAATTAATTTACAAAATACTAACTAATAAAATACACACACACAATCATAGGTTAATTAGCTAGTAAAATGATCAAAACAACTAGAAAATTCAAAATTATGAATCAGATTGTTCCTTGCACAGATGCAAAACAAAGTACATTCATAGACAGGTGGTATTATGGGACATGGACTGTAGTTTTAATGATATATATTTTTTTAATAATCTCATAAAACTTATTACATTGTATACCGGTTTATTTTGTGGTAAAAAAGTTTTTGCAAATTTTGCATTTTTGCTCCGTTGCAAAATCTTCACCACACAATTTTGCATCTCCATTGCCATGTGGTGCAGTATGCAAGCTATATTTGCAAAAATCAATTATGCAAAATCCTATAAAACAACATTTGCAAAAATTTTCCACAACAAAAAACAGGCATATTTTACAGTGTACTCTACGCTATATATATATATATATATAGGTCAACTTTTACTGGTTGCACTCAAAAGTTGCAAAAGGAACAAATGTATAGGCACTTATATATATATACATACATATATATATATATATATATATATATATATATACAAGATGGTCGTGTATATACATGTATATAGTATAACATTAGTGGATTGACTATGGGCTCCTTTCACTGTCTCTCTCTCACAGGCACTTCTCTTCTCATTCACACACCACACTATAATATTCCTTGATGATAACTGCATTCCAACTGAACACACTGGACCACTGCATGAGTGTACCAACTAATCAACCAGACCCAGGGGAATTAACAAGACATAAAAATATCAGACCTGCCTCCAAATGGGAGAAGTATATATAGGACCCACAAGTTTCACATAATCTCAGGGCTTTTCTGAACTAGTTCATACCCATGTATTCAAAATTATCAGCTATAATGCGCAATTTATACTGTCACATTTCACACTCTGGCCTCCTTCTACTGCTATTTTCTCAGTGGATTAGTGCTCATCAACCAAACTAAGATCAATACAGTACAATCTATAACTTACTAGATCATTAGTAGTCATTCCTTCAGTAAATAGATCAAAATACTTCAATAAAGCTTTCCTAATAATATCTGGGGTCCCTTCCGCTTGAAGTATAGTGAGTTGCTGTTGCTTCTTGAATCTTGTTCTCTCAACCTTGTTTATATAGTCTAGCAAATCAATTGTTGGGTGTGGTTTTATTAATGAAGACTGGTTTGTGACCAGGCAGAGACCATGGAACCATAGATGGAACAGTAGAATGTTTTGAATGATCATGGACCATGCATGGTTTACTGTTAAGAATGTTATTACAAATTAAGTTATGGACACGCAGCAAATATATAGTGAGTTGTTATGTAAAATTTCAGCTCAGCCATAGTGCATTGGGTTATAAGTTTTGGAATTGGAAATGTACAAACTTAATTGTTAGTTTGGAATTTGTTGCATTATTTTGTGAAATTGTTCCAGTATCAGTATTCATGGTCTTCAGTATAAACCTTGTGACTGAGACCTATCAGTGTAATAAATGACATAGCTACCTCCACCTTACATTTTTATAACCTATACTTATGAGTTTTGTATGATAATTAGCTATAGGATACTGTTCTATTTGCGTATTGTACATGTATTATTAGTACATTCAATGATAAGACAAACTCACTGTATCTATCAGTATATTTAATACAACTAACTAACTGTATGTACTAATTGTGTTCTAATTATTGACTGATAGTAGACATAAATGTATTTTGTTACTAATAATAGTAACACATACAGTGTCTAAAAATAAACTACATATTTTACATTAATAATTAATTGTAACCTACTCTACCAGTAAATGATGTGTAATGATGTGCTAAAAAATCTACTACAATGATAAACCACTCATGTGCATGTGCGTTGTAATGGTATCAATTATACACTGAGTTTGACTCAAGAAAAACTGGAATAACTTTTTATAGAAATATGGGATAAGGATGAAACTTTCACAGCTTCTTAGTCGCCCAATGCCATCACAGGATCTCAGGTCTTGGGTCTCTCAGCCCTTGGGAACCCTGAGAACCGGGTTCTCCCTATAAACTCAATGGCATACCAAAATAACGTTTTATGACAATTTATCTACGTCATAGTTTACATAAGAACATGTAGTCGAGCACCCAAACTGATAATTCTTCTTTTTTAAAGCTAATAGAGCAAGATCTTCTGATAATGATTGCCTGTATAAAGACTAGTTGACTCCAGCAGCTATTGTACTGCTTATCAGAACAAACAAAACCTTTTTAAGAGTGCAATACTGGCCAACTACGCAGCTGTAAAATGTCGGCCATGCTTCTATGAATATCATTATATACGTAATCAGTGACGTATCCTACATTTTTCAAATTCCAAGCGGCTGGTGTCAAACCATAGATACCGTACAGCTGGTTAATTTTGCGGAGAAAAATTTTGCGAATCCTTAAAAATAACCTGGTTTGCGGATTAAATATTTGCGGTTTTGACAGTTATTGTAGCATTATCTACTGTGGTCATGCATGAATTTCATTATTTTTGCGGATTTAAATTTTGCGCTTTAAATGGAATCGCAAACTCGCAAAATTTAATTCCCCGCAAATATTTCCTGCTGTACGGTATTAGAGTTAAAAGGGATTGGAAACGGATCACGTGATCACCTAGCAATGAACGGAGAATGTGCGTCGCAATCCGTGTCCAAAGAATTCAATTAAATTTTATTACCTTGAGGATCAACCAGAGCAGGGCCGTAGCCAGGAACTTGAAATAGGGGGTTCGGAAATTGCTGCGCGCGAAGCACGCAGCAAAAATTTTTGGCGAAAATGGGCGTGGTTGGTAGGCGTGGTCTTAATTTACGCATCTCAGCCATGTGCTGACTCAGCTAAAATGGCTATCTG
>NW_003548755.1:0-2292 GCF_000090795.2 Amphimedon queenslandica | reverse complement strand
CAACAAAGCAGAAATAATAACAATAGTATTGATATTACTAATAATAATAATGACAAGCAACAATAACAATATAACTAAGCATAATGTATGCAAGTATGTATGCAATCAAAAATCAATGGAAAATGGAAATGTATTGTTACTTATATTTATTACGGGCTCTATCTGATGACAAGAATCCCTCCACATCAGATTTTGCTTTACCAAGTTCACCTGGATAATCTTCACAAACTTCAAGTATGTTCCTCCAGGTCACATCATTATTAGAGTCTATCCATCTCTGGAACACTAGTATGAGATTACTAGTGGTCGACTGTGGATTAGGTAACAGATCATTCACTTCAACATCAAGTGCAGTACCAATGACCATATAATGAACAGCAGAACCTTTAAATAACCTAAGGAGGTCACTCTTTAGTGGCTTCTTCTCTAGCAAGTCTATAGTAGATTTTAAAATATTAGAAAATACATTAGATAGTAATAACAATACAATAGATCCTTACTTTCATCCAATGACGGATCATTAACTTGTTTTATTTGTGTTCCAATGTTACTCTCAACAGGTCCAATACACAAGTGATAAACTATAAATAATAATTATTATTATACACATACCTTGTGCATCAGTAAACCACATCCAATAGTCATTGCCAATATCAGGAGATTCACCACAAACTGTACAATCAGCTACTTTATAACCTTCATTTACGATGCAATAACAACTCTCATTGTAAGGGCAAGCAAATGCATTGACGTAATTATGCTTGAGGTGCATAGCATCACTGCTATTATCAATAGCTGTTGTGAGTAGCTTACGTACTAATGGACAATGCTGGGTAGGACCAGTAAAGTACACCTCAATATGAGTGTAACGGTTGATGAGGTGAAGTGTATGCTTTCGTGTGATTGTTATCTTGAGGGACATGGCATCTCGAAATTTATGATACTCTGGTGTTGATGGAGAGATTTTAGTAATGTGTTCTTTCTGGTTGAGTAGGTATACAATGGTTAAAGGGAACAATCCTGTAGGAACGGGTAGGATCTCTTCACTCTTCTCTTCCCTCCAGACTATAACAAGTGGCTTAGCATTAGTCTCCTTAATTGAAACTGGTTCATTGTATGAAGGAAGAGCATAAGGAATGAAGTAGTGTCCCTTTTGTTCATCTTGTAGTTTTTTGATGATGTTAAGATAAAGGAGGAGTCTGATTAGGTCAAACAACTGGAACTCTGGTAGGGAAAATATGACAGACTTTAACTTCAAATGCTCAAAAATATCTTCATTGAAGAATCCTTCCTTGAGATTATTGGTAACTTTGAGAGGAAGAGGTTTGTCTAAAATTGAAACTAAAGCATTGTCATCATCAACGTATGTGAGAGCTAATAATTGTGAGAGAATCTCGAGGACTGGCTTTGAATCGATGAAGACGACATTTGTAACTTCTGGATAATATAACATGAGACTTACATCATGGAAATATCTCAAAGCTTGTTTAGTATCTTCCTCATTCATCCCATATCTTTCTCCAATAACAACAACAATAGTCAATATAATAGTGTAGTAGTCTCTCAAGCCAGACCGTCTTCCCCGCCGTCCACCCCGATGACCGTAGGCGGGGAGGGTCTGGCTTGCGAGACTACACTGTTGTATGTTGACAAATTTTCCACACCTTTTTGCTTTCAATCATAGATACTTTAATTCAATCTAAAGTAATGTGCATTATTGAAATGCATCATTTATGTTGGGAATTTTTAATTAACATTTTTCAACCATATCACTAAAAATTACTGACATTATAAAGTTAATTTACAATTATTTCGTTCACTAGCCATTTTCTCAGATATAGCATTGTGGGAATAAGCTGTTAGAGCCATTGGTTGCAATGGTAAATAATTACTGTGTTTTTGGCTGCTACAGCTTTGCAGGCAACAAAACTTGCCTGATATTCTTCTCTTCTCTATTGAAGAAGAAGAGGAAATGAAAAAATTGGACAGAAATCATTAGGAGAGTGAGATGGAAGCAAAATAAGCAGGAAAGATTTTGTATTTTTCTGCTTATTATTTTGCTATGTTACAACAGGAAGCTAGTGTTAAAAAGTAGTCTATATGATCAGAATTATCTTACAATTTGTCTATAGAAAGCAGTTAAACCATCAGAAACATTATTGCAAGCAACCTGCAGTGAACTGTTTATGGACAAAGATAGTAAAGTAATGCCTGGTAATTCAAGGTAAGCAATGATAATGCAAGCTGTGAATCTACTCTTAACTGCAGTTTCAGCTATAAAAAGTGATGCAA
>NW_003548754.1:6082-8107 GCF_000090795.2 Amphimedon queenslandica | reverse complement strand
GTCTTAATAATGACCAAGTTGTACTTGCAAGGTGGTGAAATCAATTATAGGAATATTTTTTACACTGTTACGCTCTCGGTTACGCTTGTTGAATTTAATTTATGCTCAATGATCAAGTGCACTGTTTGCATTAGAAAAAATGATCTTTATTTAATTTTGCAAAGAATCAAAAATTCAGTAAATTTACTGCCCTTAAAATTTTTGCCTTGAGTGGTAAATACATTTATATACATGTAGCTCAAGTCTATTTCGTCACTGCTACCTACAGTTTTGTTTGTTATCCAAAATTAATGTTTATTGCCACCCAAATTGTTCCATATATGCATGTATACATATACTACAGTACTGTATGTAGAGTAAGAATCAGACAAGCAATTTAACCATGCAAAAAACTGCATCAAAGATTATGAATGTTTTATGAACATGAATTGCTATTAAATTTGAAGAGTTTGTTGAAATTAAATTTTATCATTATTCTAGCAATTAGATCTAATTAATCATATTCACATATAGATGTAAGCCATATTTATGTATATATTGTATTACTTTAGACTTGCTTCATGCTACTAATGGAACAATCATCCTTTCTCGTAATAACACATCATCAGCCTCTTATTACTATGGAACTGTTAGAGTCTATGATAATGGATGGGGCAATATATGTGATGACTACTATTTTGATTCAGCTGAAGCTAATGTCATTTGTCATCAGTTGGGATACACTGGAGCTTCAAGCTACTCTAGAGCTGGACTAACTAAGTACATTGAAATAGTTGGTGTCATACTTAAATTGTTCTTTTTACTGTAGTTATGGCACAGACTATCTTCGAATGAAATGGGATGATGTCAACTGTGGCAACAGTGACTATCTTTCCATCTTTCAGTGTTCTCATTCTACTATCATAAACAGTGGTTGTGTCAATAGTAACAGTTACGATGCAACTGTATATTGCTGTAAGATATTTAGTTGTTTTCTACATTGTGTTTTACTGTGCAAACTTATAGATACCACTAGGATTTGGGATAGTAATCCATTCTCTGGTATGATACGTCTTCAAGATGGAGATTATTCTAATGAAGGACGTGTTGAGGTTTATTGTAATGGACAGTGGGGGACAATATGCAGTGATGGGGTTGATAGCTATGATGCAACTACACTTTGCAAGCAACTTGGTTTTAAGAACTATTCAATTTTTTCTGCACTGTAAGCAATTTATTTTTGATTAATAGGTAGTTGTTTATGTCACTTTTATAGACCTAGTAACTCTAGTCAGCCTATATGGAGTGACAGTATGTACAGTACATCATATGATTTGTGCTATGGGTCAAGCAATAGCTGTCCAATGAATTCAGTCACTAACTGCTCTCATCTTAATGATTTGTTTTTGAAATGCAGTATGTTGTGTAATTTTACTGTTATTTTTTGTGCATTTATGCTTCGTTATCTACTCTTGATGAATTATTTTTGTGTATTGTTATGATGTCTTTTGCAGGTGACACTTCTTCATTTTCTGTTGTGACCAACACAAAAACATCATGCTCACAAGTATTAGGTTAGTCTATTAGATTCATGTAATATGATATTGGCACTTGTTATTATTTTTACCAATATAACTGTTGATATTATATTCAGTAAAGCCACTATTATTTATAAGTACTATTTTTGCATTCTTGCAAGCGGCTTTAAAATTTAAAAAATACTATGTACTCACAATTATTGATAATCTAGATTTATTAATAGTTATAAATTGAGAAATGAGTAAAATTGTAAATAATATTACACGCTATATTAATACCATTAGCAAACCACAAATATACATGTATGTCTGCTTTACAATACATGGCTTTAAGGTAATAGCAGTCCACCAGTACTAGAGCCTGCTATGGTTGCTCCATAGCTAATGTTCTATTACTAGACCTATATATAGTTTGTTAGACTACTTTGTCTCCCTTTTGTAAGAGCTATGAGAACACTAACTGCTTTAATGAATAAGTGTCCCTCATTTATGCTTACTAATTATGAGA
>NW_003548754.1:0-3105 GCF_000090795.2 Amphimedon queenslandica | reverse complement strand
GCTTTGTAACTGGTACTTGTTCGGTGTCTTTGGTTTCAAATTGTAAAAATGCAGTTGCTCTCAATTGTGGTGAATATTAAATAATTTTTACAGTGACAATACTACATCTATTTTTATTAAAATGTTTTGTGTAATACATTTTGTGAAATGCCAAAGGTGCATTAAGGGGTCTGGTAAGAATCAAAAGTATTATTTTAATAATTATACAATTATTATCAAAATTCTAAAAATTTTAAATTTTATTTGGAAAATGCAATAAGTTTACATCAAATCTTGCTAGGTACACTTTATGCCAATTTTGTTCAAGGTTTACCCTCCCATATAACATTTTTTCATTTTTTCCCTGTGTTTCTGTGAGTACTTATTTCAATATTTTAATTTGTTCATAAGTCCAGTGGAGTGCTTAACACACTTTTATATTATACTTTGTTTTTTTAGGTGAAAAGTCTACGTTGACAAGACGAACTGTGACTGCTTCAACTTGCAGTCAATACTATTGTGAGAGCAATTATACCATTATTATTTATGCATATATTTTGATTTTTTAATTTAATTAGCTCAAGCAGCTTCTGGAACTATCATTCTATCTCGTAATAATGTGTCTTCAGCCTCTTATTACTATGGAATAGTGAGGGTGTACTATAATGGTTGGGGGAACATTTGTGATGACAGCTATTATAATTCAGCTGAAGCTAATGTCATTTGTCATCAGTTGGGATACACTGGAGCTTCAAGCTACTCTAGAGCTGGACTGACTAGGTATATGTTCATAAAAGTGTGAGTGATATACTAGTAAATTTTTTGCACTGTAGTTATGGTACAGACTATCTTTCTATGAAATGGGATGATGTTAACTGTGCCAGTAGCAGCTATTTATCTATTGCTCAATGTACCTATTCTACTTACATTGGGTATGGCTGTTATAGTAACAGTTATGATGCTACTGTATACTGCTGTAAGATATTATTTTTGTTAAATTCTATTAATCAGTATTATTACAGATACTACTAGAATCTGGAACAGTAATCCATTCCCTGGTATGGTACGTCTTCAAAATGGAGATTACTCTAATGAAGGACGTGTTGAGGTTTACTGTAATGGACAGTGGGGGACAATATGCAGTGATGGGTTTGACTCTACTGATGCCAACACTCTCTGCAAGCAACTGGGATATGATTTATCCTCGTACTTTCATCTTTCATAGTATGCAATTCCAAATTTGTTGATTAATGATTATTGTATAAAACTATTATATAGTGATTCAAATGACAGTTTGCCTTTTTGGACTTCCAACATGTATAGTACTGGATATGATTTGTGTTTTAAGGAGCACAACAATTGTCCCAACACTTCAGTGACTAGTTGTTCCTACTCCAATAGTATATCAATCCAGTGCAGTAAGGCAGTAATTTTTATATTTACATGTATTATGTGAATTAATTTCTGCTACATGTAGCTGATAATAGATACAGTAGACTTGGTATTAACCAAGATACTTGTGCTAAAATTCCTGGTAAGTCTTCAAAATTACTGATTATAAGTGCTGTACAACAATTTTTTTTGGAAATATAAAATTGTTTTTGCCAGTGAGACAAAAATTTTTGTCAAATGGGCTAATGTTGCCAGGTCTGTCATACAAATCTCAATGAAATTTAATTAAAACAATCCATGATGCATGAATATTTTGTATTATAAGTGATTTAAAGTACTAAACTTATGAAATTTTTAATTTGCTTTGGGTTTCAATTAATGAAATTAAGCTGTAGTGACTAGTGATTAATTGCAACTAGTCATTGTTGTTTTAACTTGAGTAGAATTGTAGCTACATTGTACATGTAGCTTTTTTAACTACAAGTACTGTTTATTGCAATGTACTGTATAGCACAAAGTTTACAAGAGTTGTAAATTTTATCAAAACTCTATTTTGCAAATTTAATTTATGGTGAAGTTCTAGTGTTGTTCTAGTTCTTCTATACTAGAACTAAATAATTATTGTTCTGCTTAGTTCTAGTTCTAAAAACTAGAACTAGAACTAAAATACAATTCCATACTAGAACAACACTATGAAGTTCACTGTTTGGCATATAAAAATTGATTATTTTCTCTGATTTTTTAAAGAATCATAAAATTCAGGAAGTTTACTTTACTGCCCTTATAAATTTTTCCCTATACTGTAAAAATATTTTATATGCATGTAAGTCAAGTCTATTTCTTTTCTCCAAATATTAGTAACTTCACCTACAGTTTTGTTTGTTATCCAAAATTAATGTTTATTACTACACAAATCGTTCCGTACGTGTATGTATACAAATACTACAATACTGAATGTAAAGTAAGAATCAGACAAGCAACTTAACCATGCAAAACACTGCATCAAAAAATATGAATGTTTTATGAACATAAATTGGCATTAAATTTGAAGAGTTTGTTGAAATCAAATTTTATTATATTCTAGCAATTAATCAACAATATTCACATGTAGATGTAAGCCATATTTATGCATTTATTGTATTACTTTAGACTTGCTTCATGCTACAAATGGAACAATCATCCTTTCTCGTAATAACACATCATCAGCCTTTTATTACTATGGAACTGTTAGAGTCTATGATAATGGATGGGGCAATATATGTGATGACTCCTATTTTGATTCAGCTGAAGCTAATGTCATTTGTCATCAGTTGGGATACACTGGAGCTTCAAGCTACTCTAGAGCTGGACTAACTAAGTACATTGAAATAGTTGGTGTCATACTTAAATTGTTCTTTTTACTGTAGTTATGGTACAGACTATCTTCGAATGAAATGGGATGATGTCAACTGTGGTAACAGTGACTATCTTTCTATCTTTCAGTGTTCTCATTCTACTATCATAGACAGTGGTTGTGTCAATAGTAACAGTTACGATGCAACTGTATATTGCTGTAAGATATTTAGGTGTCTTCTACGTTGTGTTTTACTATGCAAACCTATAGATACCACTAGGATTTGGGATAGTAATCCATTCTCTGGTATGATACGTCTTCAAGATGGAGATTATTCTAATGAAGGACGTGTTGAGGTTTATTGTAATGGACAGTGGGGGACAATATGCAGTGATGGGGTG